>NC_059304.1:28675519-28760519 GCF_017591435.1 Portunus trituberculatus
TAGGTCATTGGTAATTGTCACCCCAAGGTCTTTTTCTTCATGACTGGTTTTATGTCTTCATTTCCTATCTTGTACATACTCCTGATTCTTCTTTCACTCTTGCCAAACTCTATTTTCTTGCATTTTGTCGTGTTGAACTCCATTTGCCATGTACAGCTCCATTTCCATATTCTGTCCAAGTCTTCCTGGAGTAGTTCGCAATCTTTGTCACATCTCACTTTTCGTAACAATTTTGCATCGCCTGCAAATAGGCTCACATAACTGGACACCCCATCCACCATGTCATTTATGTAGACTGCGAACATTACTGGTGCCAACACTGATCCCTGTGGAACTCCACTCTCCACCAATCCCCATTCTGATGGTCTGTCCTTAATTATTGTTCTCATTTCTCTTCCTACCAAAAGTCTTCCATCCATTTTAGTAAACTGCCATGCACTCCTCCTACCATTTCAAGTTTCCAGATCAGTCTCTGGTGTGGTACCTTATCAAAGGCCTTTTTAAATCCAGATATATTCCATCAGCCCAACCATCTCTTTCCTGTATTACATCTATCACCCTCGAATAGTAACATATCAGGTTTGTCGCATGAACGCCCTTTCCTAAAACCAAATTGACACTCACAAAGTATGTCATTTTTCTCCAAGAAGTCTGTCCATCTAGTCTTCACCACCCTCTCACACATCTTAGCTACCACACTTGTAAGTGACACTGGTCTATAGTTCAATGGGTCTCTTGTTACCTGATTTATAGATTGGGACAATGTTAGCTCTTTTCCAGTCTTGGGGCACTACGCCTTCCCTTAATGAGGCATCAATTACTTCACAAACTTTTTCTGCCAATTGCTCCCTGCATTCTCTTAAAATCCATCCTGATACCCCATCAGGTCCCACAGCTTTTCTCACTTCTAAACTCCCCATCATGTTCTTGATCTCCTCCACCGTTACTTGAAACTCCTTCATAATCCCTTTCTGTTCCATTACCAGTGGTTTGTCAAAAGCAGTCTCCTTTGTGAATACCTTCCGAAAGCATCCATTCATAGCCTCTGCCATTTCCCTGGGATCTTCACTGTATACTCCATTTACTTCTAAACTTTCAATACTTTCTCTATTTTTGATGTTGTTGTTCACATGTCTGTAAAAAAGCCTTGGTTGGTCTTTACATTTATCAATTATATCCTTTTCTTGTTTCTTTCTTTCTTCTCTTCTAATCAACACATATTCATTTCTTGCTCTTTTGTAACTTTCCCACTGCTTAATCCGTCTTTTCCTTCTCCACCTCTTCCATGCATCCTCTTTTCTTGTTCTAGCCTTTTCACATCTATCGTTAAACCAGTCCTGCTTTCCAACTTCTCTATGTTGTCTTATTGGTACAAATTTTTCTCACCTTCTTTGTATATTTTTATAAATTCCTTCCACTTTTCATTTGCTCCTTAGCACTCTTGAATTTCATCCAATTTGTCTCTTGAAAGAATTTCTTTAGGTTTCCAAAATCTGTCTTGGCATAATTCCATCTTCCCACTTTATATTCTTCATTTCTTCTAGATTTCTCTTCGTCTATCACCTTGAACTCCAAAACTGCATGATCACTCTTGCTAAAGGGCACTCCACCCTCATCTCCTCAATGACCATTGGCTCTGTACTAAAGACCAAGTCCAGTCTTGACGATGCTCCTCTCCTCCAAACCTAGTATCTTCTTTGACCCACTGAGTTAACACATTTTCCATTGCCAGTGTCAATAGTGTATTTCCCATGTTGTCTCTGATCCTTCCATTGACCAGTCCTCCCAACACACCTCTTTACAATTAAAATCTCCCATCATTATAGTTCGTTCACAGCCACCCAACATTTCTTCCAGACATGTTCCTGTATCACTTATCATTTCTTCATATTCCTGTACTGACCATGCATTTGTCTTAGGTGGTACGTACACCACTATGTAGTGCCTCTTTTTCCTTCATTAGTTTCTGCTCTGATCTTTAGCACTTCTGCCTTTCCCATACCTTTTTCACTTGATCCACCTTTATATCTTTTTAACCAGCAACATCACTCCTCCTCCCATCTTACCTACTCTATTTCTTTTCCAAACGTTATATTTCCTTCTCCAACCTTCATCAGGTCTTCTCCTCTCTCAGTTTTGTTTCAGTAAGACCCACAATATCTGGGTTCTTGTCCTCAAGTAATCGTTGAGTTCTAAAATCCCGATATCACTCCATTTATGTTGGAATACATTACATTTCGCTCATATGTAAGTTTCTTTAGTCCTTTCTTGCTGTACTTTTCTGGGTTATGAACCACTTCCTCAGTCTCATATCCAAGATTCTCCAGAAAACTCTTTCTTTCTTCTTCTGTCCTCTCTTCATTTTTTTCAAAGCCTCCTTTCTCAACTCATTTAACATTTCTCTTCCTTTTCACCGAGATCTCTTCTCAACCAAATCTTCCTTGTTGTTTCCTGCTGGGCTAGCCTCCATGACTTCTCCACCAATTCATCTACATCCTTTTGTGACTTAAGTTTGATTCTTATTGGCCTCATACCTTCTCTTGTGAACTTTCCAATTCTATGGAAGTCCTCTATTTCTGTGTGTGTGTGTGTGTGTGTATATATATATATATATATATATATATATATATATATATATATATATATATATATATATATATATATATATATATATATATATATATATATATATATATATATATATATATATATATATATATATATATATATATATATATATATATATATATATATATATATATATATATATATATATATATATATATATATATATATATATATATATATATATATATATATATATATATATATATATATATATATATATATATATATATATATATATATATATATATATATATATATATATATATATATATATATATATATATATATATACATACAGGCAACCCTCGTTTAACGAAGGTTCACACAACGAAATTTCGCTATAACGAAGGTTTCATTTTAATACCATCTGCTCGTTTAACGAACATCAAACTCGCTTTAACGAAGTTTTATCCAGGTAATTTTTTTCCAAATTTGAAAGGCCCACTGTATCATGCAAGCTGACAGGCTTTTGAATACATCAGGTGCTGTTGGTACTAAGGCCTGCCTCAGGAGAAATCTTGAGACACCTATAGAATAAAGATCAAGATCAAGACTCTCGTGGACAACAAGTTGTGTCACCTGTAGCATCAAGATCAAGATCAAGATCACACGCACCACTCACTGCCCAGTCAAAACATAACAGCATCACCAGCAAATCATCTTCCTTAGTTCAACTTACCACCAAAACACCCTGCAATGTGGCCTAACGTTCCTATGAAGACCAGGAAGTGTCTTACTCTCGAAGTGAAGCTGGGTATTTTTCACAGACAAGAGAGAGGCCAGAAAACTAATAACATTGCTTCCCACCATGGCTTGACTCCATCTACTGTCTACTATTTTAAGTCATGATACTCTATTAAGAAGGCTAGTGAGACCTCATCTTCCTTGCAAGCTAAAAGAACCACCAGAACTTGTGACTCTACAATAGATAAAATGGAAAGCCTTGTGGAAATGTGGTACATAAGTTTTGTGTGCAGTACCATGATGCGCACTTTGTTTACATTCCACAGGTTGCCGGTTAGTGTATTTCCCGTTTCACTCTCCCTCCCTTCATAAAGTTAAGATCATCAACATTATAAAGTTACGTACATACTTACATTAGTGTACATTATAATGACTTAAATTAAACTACCTAAATGTTTAACTTCATAATTTTTACTTTCATTAAACCTTTTACTGTACTATGATGCACTGTCGCTTTGCTTACTCTCAATGGAAGTTCAAATCAGGGGTTATACTTGTTATAATCGGTTCGCTTAACGGAGTTTCGCTTAACGAAGTGTTTTTTAGGAACGTAACCCCTTCGTTAAACGGGGGTAGCCTGTATATATATATATATATATATATATATATATATATATATATATATATATATATACAGTAAGGTCCCGAGTTACGTCAGAGTTACGTTCCTGCAACATGACGTAAGTCGATTTTGTACGTAACTCGAGTTTTTGTACTTTCAAAGCATATTATTGAGTTTTCAACCAATTATTTCTTTATGGTTATTCAGGTAAGTAAAAGGTTATATTGTTATATTGGTATATTATTTACGAGTATGTATGAATATATTGATTACGGCCGCGAACGCGAAGGACTGCAGGTTGCCGAGAGGGGCGGTCTGAGGCCACCAGGAGGGTGGCAGGTCGAACGTTGTGACGCCCAGGGCGGGACAGCTGGGAGCTTTGCTGAGTGCAGTAGGAGTAGAAGCGTTATATAAGTAAAAGGTTATATTGTTATATTATTTACAAGTATGTAGGAATATGAAACGCAAGCTTGTTTTTGTTGTTGATTAGGGCCGCGAACGCGAAGGACTGCATGTTGCCAGAGGGGTGGACGCCTGAGGCTGCCAGGAGGGTGGGCAGGTCGAATGTTGTGACGCCCAGGGCGGACAGCTGGGAGCGTAGTAGAGTGCGGTGGGAGTAGAAGCATGGGCTGCGGGGCAGGAAATGCAATAGGAAAGGGCAATAGGGATCAGCAGACAAGCGCAGACGGTGCAAGTTAGCTGCGAGTTTTGTGTGGCCCAGGCGAAGGCTTAGGAGTTGTTATTGTTGTGATGTGTGCGTGAGCCCTCAAGGTCGTTAACCTCCCTGTTGTCATGCTAACGGGCCTCCCATTTTCTTCTTCACTCCCTTACACATAGCTGCTGCCTCCCTTCTCATGTCTTTTAATTATGTCCACTTTTTCTTGTAGCGTAATGGTTTTCCTTTTCTTAGCATCACTGCTGTCACTTAGGAGTTTTCTTTTTGGTGCCATTGAGCAAGATACTAAGATAGTCAGCAAACGCAGATGTAGGAACACTCTTGCCAGGGGCGACGGTGTGGTGGAAATGAGGTACGTAGAGTGTTATTGTATTCAAGTGTGAGGTGGGCGGTGTGGCGGATAACGACTAGTGACGCCTGGCGGCCAACAATAATAATAAACCCCGCGCTTTACGATTTATAAATTTTCAATTTTTAAAATCTTAAATTGCCTTATAGTGTACTGACGTAAGTGTGAGTTTGACGTAACTCGAGACCGACGTAATTGGGACCATTATATATATATATATATATATATATATATATATATATATATATATATATATATATATATATATATATATATATATATATATATATATATATATATATATATATATATATATATATATATATATATATATATATATATATATATATATATATATATATATATATATATATATATATACATACATACATACATACATATACATACATATATACAGTAAGCCCCAGCACTTGGCGAATCTCAGCTTGGTGAAATTCACTTTTGACGGTAGAGTGGTCACGGATCACCGAGTGCATGCTTGGCGCTTTGAATTGAAACTTGGCGGTCCCTTGGTGGCCGCACAGCAAACCACATGGTTCCCCAGTGACGTCAGACCTCTCTCTAAACCAATCAGAACACAGTGTGAGAGTCCCCTTCAGCCATTTTGTTTGTGCTACTCTTTGTTCTGCTATCGTGGGAACAAATTCTGGAGATCTACCGTCAACATGTCCTCTACCAGCATGCGCAGTTGGTACTAGTGGGGGTAAGGACAATGGTGGTGGCAGCAAGAATGAAAGTAGGTGAGGGGAACGGGTGGAAAAAGGGGAGTTACAGACTTTATATCATGTTTTATTAGCTATGTTTATTTTTTATATGTCTGTTTTGTATGTGTGTTTCAACCTGTGAAGGCAAAAGATTTTATTTCAGCTCGAAAGATGGTATTTTAAGAGTCAAAAGACGGACTTTGGCAATGATGAAACACTGACTGAGACTTTTTTTAGTCAATTTATATGATATAAAGAACTTGTGTGTGGCAAAATTCGCATTTGGCGGAAGTTTCGCCAGACTAATTAATTCGCTAAGTGCATGGGCTTACTGTATATATATATATATATATATATATATATATATATATATATATATATATATATACACATATATACACACACACATATGTACACAGTAAATCCTCATTATACGGTACATGTGCGTTCCTGAAAACCTTACTGCAAATCAAATTTAGCGTATATTGAACCCACTATAACATGTAATAATAGGGAATGCGTTCCAGCACATCAAAAGTCACCCCTACAGAAATTAAAATACATGAAAATAGTCATAAAAAAAAAAAAAAAAAAAAAAAATGTAAAGTACTGTGCAAAAGAAATAAAAAGAAAATGTTTTTATTTACCTTTCACTAGCTATGTATTCTACCAGATGATGTCCCTCCCGAGTGTAAGGGACTGTAGGGATTTCAGCCCTTACTTATCTTCCGCTGAGTGGGCAGACTACTTCTCTTTTGCTTTGCCTTGTCAAGTCCAGCAGTGTCTGCAGAACGTTTTGGGTCCATTATGGGTACACACACGTAAGGATTTCACTTGTGTTCAGTGGGAAACGCGGGAAGAGACTGGTTGTTGTTGTGACATCATCCACGTCACACTTCCCGCACCACCCCAGCTCAGTGCTCAGTGACAGCTGACTTTTGGCGGGATGTTCGGGCACTTTGGCCTGACGCGTGAGGTTTCCTGTTGTTTACATATTGCTTGTGGACACTTGGCTAGCTGGAGTGTTCATCAAACTCTTCATAGTGCTGTAAACAACTAAACGTGCCGAACAATTGCTCAGTGTTTGGATGCAATAACACGAAAAGAAAAACAGCAGGTTTAGGTATGACATGAGCGGATACTGTATCTGTGAATTTTTCTTACCGTATATTGAATCGAGGGTAGTAATTTCCAAATACTGTAACTGTGAATTTACCGGATAAAGAAGTACCTTATAATGAGGATTCAATGTATACAGGGAATCCTTGCGATTCAACCATTTGTAATTCGAATTATCACCAATTCGAACTCAGTTAATTAATACCCAATCCTCAAAGTTCGACCGACTGACTTGCCAATTTGACATTCATATCTCGCGCGCCATCCACCTGGCCAATTACTCCACCACACCAAATACTCCACAAACCCGCCAGGCAAAAGTGTAAACTGACACTACCCTGTGCGTCGCAGGCGTCGTCACACTAGCACTTTTCTGTGAACTTTTTCTGTTAACTTTCTGAAGACTGTCAACTTTTGTCAACGCTGGTCGTCACACACAAGCTCGCTTCCACCTTTTGTCAACTGTAAACAAACATGACGGCCCTTCACCCCAAGCAAACTGTTGCTATTTTTTTTGTTGCTATGTTTGGCCTTTAATGATCTGTATGAGAAACTCTTCAGACAGCTTTGTCCACTCATAAACAACAGAGCTGCTCATCTTGGCCAGTTGTTCCTTGGAAGAGAAGCCTTGAAACGTCGCAGTGCCAGAGAAATGTAAACAAATAACTGAACTACTTTTCACTGTTTGGCTAGAACAAAAATATATATTTACTGTATATATATATATATATATATATATATATATATATATATATATATATATATATATATATATATATATATATATATATATTTATATATATATATATATATATATATATATATATATATATATATATATATATATATATATATATATATATATATATATATATACACATATATATATATACACACACACACAAATATATTTACATCTACTTATCAAGATTCTATTGATTTGAGATTATAGTATCATTCCAATTAATAAGAAAATTAATTTTATTATAAAGGTGTTAATTAGAATCCATAGATCTTAATTGGACTAAAATTTTTGTTTCGTCTGACTTAAGACGATGGAAAGCCACCTCCAGCCCCAGCCCTAAGAAGCACAATTTCCTGTCTTTCAAAGATAAGCTTGAGCTTATAAGAAAGTGTGAGGCAGGTATAACTCACAGTGTCGTTGCAATGCAAATAAGTGTCCCTAGATCAACAGTATCAACAATTTGGAAGAACAGGGACAAGTACCATGAGACCGCTGCAAGTGTTTTTATTTCCAAAAATGTACTGTACAGCACTCTAATGTGTTTAATAAAAAAAGTTAGATATAAATGAAGCCTTTAATAGTACTGATTTAGTCTACGGTCTAGGTTGGAGGTTGGTCCCTATCCCCCTTAATTCTTAAGTATCTTGTGGGAAAAATTGCTGCACGATTCGAAAAGACGCTGATTTGACCGATGTAAAACTGCCCTAACCCCGTCGAATTGCGAGGATCCCCTGTATATATATATATATATATATATATATATATATATATATATATATATATATATATATATATATATATATATAGTTTATTTAATTAAAAGAAGTAAAGCTTTTAATGTTTACTAACTCTTATTAATTCTTGTTTGCAGTGCTGCATATGACTCCGTGACACAACAGAGTGTGGCAATCAAGAAGCTGTCACGGCCCTTCCAGAATGTGACTCATGCCAAGAGGGCCTACAGGGAGTTCAAGCTTATGAAATTGGTCAACCACAAGAACGTGAGCACCAGCAGGGAGCAGGGAGGAGCTGGGGGAGCTGGGGAGGAAGAGGGAAGGAGGGAGGAGAGAGCTTACAGGGAATTCAAGCTCATGAAGCTGGTCAACCACAAGAATGTGAGCACCAGCAAGAGACAGGGGGGCTTGGTAGGAGGTTGGGAAGGGAAACTGGAACAAAGTGAATGGCTTCTTAAGATCAGGATGTGAAAGCATTCATTTCAATATTTACTCGCTTTGGTATAGTTTCATATTTGCAAATATTTTGGAATGAGAATGCCATTTTATTGTTCTTGTTTTTTTTTTTTTTTTTTTTTTTTCTCTCTCCATAGAATCAGATCTTTGTTTAATGCATAGATGATGTGTAATTCACTACATAGAGGTTAGTCATCATATTCATTATAGTCATCATCAACAGTTTCAGTTGCAGGTCTCCTGCTTATAATCAAGGTTCTTCTAATTTCCCTTCCTTTATTTTTCCTGGACCATTCTCTGCCAAGCTCTGCTTATAAGCTCATTTCAACATGTTATCTATGTCTGGTATTTTTTTGGGATTTTGTCAGTTGTCCATGTGCACTTTGTATTACCTGCTTGAAAAATTTTCTTTTTGACCTGATTGATGGTTGAAGAATTCACTCTTCATAATAAGAATTTCATGTTTAACCTAAGCAATATTTCAACTTCAAATAATAGTGTAAAAACTAAACACCAGATGCACATTTCACATATTTCCTTTTAAGCTTACCTTAAGTTCAGCTTAATCTTTTCACTGTGAGGGAAGTATATTTATGTCCTGTGACCACACACTCCCATCCAGTGAACGTAGATATACATCTTAGTACATCCACATCTGAAAGGTGTGAATATAGGTACTAATTAATTTTTATTTGCCATAGTAGGGATATGTTTTCTATGACATGGATGGTTTTAGAAAAAGCAATGTGTAAGTAAAATTAAATAATGAAGAAATTCTACAGTGAGAACTTTCCAGACATCTTTATAACACACACACATCCGAAGCACAGGATCGCATAGTAAAAAGCTGAGAAAAGTAAGATGTCTGAGAGATATTAAAAAATATAGTTTCCCGCAGAGATGTATTGAGACGTGGAACAGTTTAAATGAAGAAGTAGTGTCTGCAACAAGTGTGCATACTTTTAAAGTAAGATTGGATAAGTGTAGATATGGAGACGGGGCCACACGAGCATAAAGCCCAGGCCCTGTAAAACTACAACTAGGTAAATACATGGACAAAGAAATGATGAAGAAATTGATAAGTACTAAAATAAGATCTAGATTGGAATATGCAGTGTGCATAGTTTTAAAGATAAATTGGATAAGTGTAGATATGGAGACGGGGCTACACGAGCATAAAGTCCAAACCTTGTAAAACTACAACTAGGTAAATACACACATCAAAAAACATGTTCTGAAAAAAAAATTAAAAAATCCAATTTATTGGTGCAGAAAAAAAATGGTAATATTTGTCTGCTGTAAATTTATTTGCTTTACTTGATGAAGAGCTTTAGTTGCTATGTCATTAAAAGCAATGTTATTTTATCAAGGGTTTTATCTTGATGTGTATCTTTAAAGTGTTGTTGCATAGCGAATATTGTTCTTTATATTATACTTTGAAAATTATGGTATATAAAATGTTGAGATAAATGTGTGTATATATATATATATATATATATATATATATATATATATATATATATATATATATATATATATATATATATTATATCTAAATATATATTTATATTTATAAATTATATATATATATATATATATATATATATATATATATATATATATATATATATATATATATATATATATATATATATATATATATATATATATATATATATATATATATATATATATATATATATATATATATATATATATATATATATATATATATATATATATATATATATATATATATATATATATATATATATATATATATATATATATATATATATATATATATATATATATATATATATATATATATATATATATATATATATATATATATATATATATATATATATATATATATATATATATATATATATATATATATATATATATATATATATATATATATATATATATATATATATATATATATATATATATATATATATATATATATATATATATATATATATATATATATATATATATATATATATATATATATATATATATATATACAAAAAATGGTTACAGGAATGGTTCCAGAATTTAAAGGGATGACATATGAGGAGAGACTAAAAGCTATGGATCTATCAACCCTGGAACAGAGAAGAGAGAGAGGGGATCTGATACAAGTTTTTAGATTGATTAACGAAATGGATTAAGTGGATAATGAGAAACTAATCCTGAGAGAAGAATATGACATTAGAAGCACAAGATCACATAATAAGAAACTGAGGAAGGGAAGATGTCTGAGAGATGTTAAAGAATATAGTTTCCAGCAAAGATGTGTTGAGACTTGGAACAATTTGAGTGAGTAAGTGGTATCAGCAACGAGTGTGCATAGTTTTAAAGAGAAATTGGATAAGTGTAAATGTGGAGATGGGGCCACACGAGCATAAAGCCCAGGCCCTGTAAAACTACAACTAGGTAAATACACACACACACACACACACACACACACACACACACACACACACACACACACACACACACACACACACACACACACACACACACACACACACACACTGAAAGAAAAAAATGTTAAATATAGACCAAGAAGGGAAAAAGACGAAATGAAATCAGTAAAAGACCTACTAAAACATCTGAATGACGAGGATAGACAGAACTTAGAAGAGGAAGTAGAAGAAATCCATAGAATGGGACCATATCAAGAAGGAACAGTGAGACCAATTAAGATATTACTAAAATCACAAGCAGCAGCAGAAGAAGTACTATATAGAAAATGAAACTCAGAGAAACAGAAGGTTGCAAAGATATATATATAAAGAAAAATAGAAACGAGGAGGAAAGGAAGAGACACAATGAACTGGTGGCAGAAGCAAGAGAAAAAATAATGAAAGGTCAGAGGAGGAGAAGAAGGCATTTTTTGGAGAATTATAGGAGACAGGATAAGGAAATGGTATATAAAAGAGAAAGAAGAGAAAAGAATGGAGCAAGTTTAACTAAAAATGATAAGAACAAGAGATTAAAATGATGTATACAAACATAGATGGGATTTTATCTAGTAAATTAGAATTAAGAGATTACATAAAGAAAGAAGAACCAGATATTGTATGCCTGGTGGAAACAAAGTTAAATGAGGCAATAAAATAGACATAGATAAAAGGTATAATATATGGAGGAGAGACAGAGTGGGTAAAGGAGGAGGAGGAGTCATGATGATGTTAAGGAAGGAGATAGTGGTAAATCAAGTGGAGTTTGGGGAAGGAAAATCAGAAATACTGTATGTTAAGATGCATATTAACAAAAAGGAGTTAACAATCATTGGAACATATGTGCCACCAAAACAAACTCATGGACTAACCAAGAATATAGAGACATGATAGATGACACAATAAGGAGTCTTACAAGAATCATTAAGGAAAGGAGAAAAGTGATATTGATAGGAGATTTCAACTGTAAGGAGGTAGACTGGGAAAATTATGAAAGTGGTATGGGGGAAGATGCCTGGGGAGATAGATTCCTGAACCTAATGATAGATAATTTGATGGTCCAAAGAGTAAAGGAAAACACAAGATTCAGAGGAAACGATGAGCCGGCAAGATTAGACCTAGTTTTTACAAGGGATATACCAATTAACGATGATATAAGATACAAGTGCCCATTGGGAAAGAGTGACCATGTAATATTAGAGATGGATATAGAAGAAGGAAAGGAAGATAGAGATGAATCATACAAAGGAGACCGATTAAATTACAGAAAGGCTGATATTGAGAATCTCAAGAACTATTTTAAAACGTAAACTGGGAGGAGATGGAAAACTCATTAACGGTTCAAGAGAAATATAACTTATTTTTGGAAATATACAAAACTGGGGTCAGGAATATGTTCAAATATAGACCTAAAGAAGAAGGAAAGAAAGATTGGTTTAATGCAAGATGTGCTAGGGCAAAGGAGAAACGAGATGGAGCATGGAAAAGGTGGAGAAGAAACAGAAATCCAGAAAATAAGGAAAACTTCAAAACAGCAAGAAATGAATATGCTAAGGTGAGAAAGGAAGAAGAAAAGAACTATGAAAAGGACATTGTCGAAAAATGTAAGGAACAACCAAAATTGTTCTACAGATTCATAAATGGAAAAATAAGACAAAAGAAACAATAGAAAGGTTAAAAGGAGAAACGGAATGGTGGAAGACCCAAAAGTATGGCAGAACTGTTAAATAGTAAATTTCATGAGGTCTTTACTAAGGAATCCAAATTTGAAAGACCACAGGGTAATAGAGAGACTGTCTATATGAAAGAGATTAAAGTAACCAAGCTTGAAATAAAAAGTTGATGACGGAATTGGATGAGGAAAAGGCAATGGGACCGGATGAAGTCTCAGGCAGAATACTGAAAGAATGTAGGGAAGAACTAGCAAGTCCAATATACAACATCATAAAATGCTCAATAGAAAATGGAACAGTGCCAGTGGAGTGGAAAAGAGCTGAGGTGGTTCCCATATATAAGAGCGGAAGGAAGGAAGAACCTTTAAATTACAGGCCGGTATCACTAACTAGTGTAATATGCAAGATGTGTGAAAAAGTAATAAAGAAGCAATGGATCGAGTTTCTTGAAGACAACAAAATATTATCAAATAGCCAATTTGGTTTTAGAAAAGGTCGGTCATGTGTGACAAATTTATTGAGTTTCTACTCTAGAATAGTTGATAAAGTACAAGAGAGAGAGGGATGGGTTGACTGTATTTATTTAGATCTAAAAAAGGCTTTTGATAAAGTGCCACATGAAAGATTACTATGGAAGTTAGAGGAGAAGGGTGGCTTAAAAGGAAGCACATTGAGATGGATGAAGAATTACTTAAGGGGGAGAGAAATAAGGACGATAGTTAAAGATATGAAGTCCAAGTGGAGAACAGTAGACAGCGGAGTGCCACAGGGGTCAGTATTGGCACCAATACTTTTTCTCGTATATATAAATGACATGCCAGAGGGAGTGAACAGCTACATAAATCTGTTTGCGGACGATGCGAAACTGTGCAGAGTCATTAAACAAAAGAGGATTGTGAAATACTACAGGAAGACTTAAACAAGATCTGGAAATGGAGCAAAAAATGGGAGATGGAATTCAATGTGGACAAAAGCCATGTCATGGAAATGGGAAAAGTGAAAGACGACCAGTGGGAATCTATAAGATGGGAGATGGAGTAGAACTAGAAAAGTAAAAAGGAAAAGGACTTGGGAGTGACAATGGAAGAAAATAATCAACCGGTTAGCCATATTGATAGAATTTTCAGAGAGACGTATAATTTGCTAAGGAATATTGGAGTAGCATTTCACTATATGGACAAGGAAATGATGAAGAAATTGATAAGTACTAAAATAAGACCTAGATTGGAATATGCAGGAGTTGTGTGGACTCTACAAAAAGAAACACATAAGAAAATTAGAGAGACTACAAAAATGGCTACAAGAATGGTTCCAGAATTTAAAGGGATGGCATATGAGGAGAGACTAAAGGCAATGGATCTACCAACCTTGGAGCAGAGAAGAGAGAGAGGGATCTGATACAAGTTTATAAATTGATTAACGGAATGGATGAAGTGGATAATGAGAAACTGATCCTGAGAGAAGAATATGACTTTAGAAGCACAAGATCGCATAGTAAGAAACTAAGGAAGGAAGATGTCTGAGAGATGTTAAAAATTTAGTTTCCGCAAAGATGTGTTGAGACTTGGAACAGTTTGAGTGAGGAAGTGGTATCAGCAAAGAGTGTACATAGTTTTAAAGAAAAATTGGATAAGTGTAGATATGGAGACGGGACCACACGAGCATAAAGCCCAGGCCCTGTAAAACTACAACTAGGTAAATACACACACACACACACACACACACACACACACACACAGGACACACACCTGGCTGGGTGGAGATATTTGGGTGTGTCTCCATTCACGTAGCCCTGTTCACCTAGCAGTGAGTAGGTACGGGATGTAAATCGAGAAGTTGTGACCTTGTTGTCCTGGTGTGTGGTGTGTGCCTGGTCTCAGGCCTATCCGAAGATCGGAAATAATGAGCTTTGAGCTCATTCCGCAGGATAACGTCTGGCTGTCTCGTCAGACTGCAGCAGATCAAACAGTGAATCACACACACACACACACACACACACACACACACACACACACACACACACACACACACACACACACACACACACACACACACACACACACTCATGGACAAGGAAATGATGAAGAAATTGATAAGTATTAAAATTAGACCTAGATTGGAATATGCAGGAGTTGTGTGGACTCCCTATAAAAAGAAACACATAAGAAAATTAGAGAGACTACAAAAAATGGCTACAAGAATGGTTCCAGAATTTAAAGGGATGGCATATGAGGAGAGACTAAAGGCAATGGATCTACCAACCTTGGAGCAGAGAAGAGAGAGAGGGGATCTGATACAAGTTTATAAATTGATTAACGGAATGCATGAAGTGGATAATGAGAAACTGATCCTGAGAGAAGAATATGACTTTAGAAGCACAAGATCGCATAGTAAGAAACTAAGGAAGGGACGATGTCTGAGAGATGTTAAAAAATTTAATTTCCCGCAAAGATGTGTTGAGACTTGGAACAGTTTGAGTGAGGAACTGGTGTCAGCAAAGAGTGTACATAGTTTTAAAGAAAAATTGGATAAGTGTAGATATGGAGACGGGACCACACGAGCATAAAAACCAGGCCCTGTAAAACTACAACTAGGTAAATACAACTAGGTAAATAGGTAAACACACACACACACACACACACACACACACACACACACAGGTATGAGGCCAATAAGAATCAAACTTAAGTCACAAAAGGATGTAGATGAATTGGTGGAGAAGTCATGGAGGCTAGCCCAGCAGGAAACAACAAGGAAGATTTGGTTGAGAAGAGATCTCGGTGAAAAGGAAAGAGAAATGTTAAATGAGTTGAGAAAGGAGGCTTTGAAAAAAAATGAAGAGAGGACAGAAGAAGAGAAGAAAGAGTTTTCTGGAGAATCTTGGATATGAGACTGAGGAAGTGGTTCATAACCCAGAAAAGTACAGCAAGAAAGGACTAAAGAAACTTACATATGAGCGAAATGTAATGTATTCCAACATAAATGGAGTGATATCGGGATTTTAGAACTCAACGATTACTTGAGGGACAAGAACCCAGATATTGTGGGTCTTACTGAAACAAAACTGAGAGAGGGAGAAGACCTGATGAAGGTTGGAGAAGGAAATATAACGTTTGGAAAAGAAATAGAGTAGGTAAGATGGGAGGAGGAGTGATGTTGCTGGTTAAAAAGATATAAAGGTGGATCAAGTGAAAAAGGTATGGGAAAGGCAGAAGTGCTAAAGATCAGAGCAGAAACTAATGAAGGAAAAAGAGGCACTACATAGTGGTGTACGTACCACCTAAGACAAATGCATGGTCAGTACAGGAATATGAAGAAATGATAAGTGATACAGGAACATGTCTGGAAGAAATGTTGGGTGGCTGTGAACGAACTATAATGATGGGAGATTTTAATTGTAAAGAGGTGTGTTGGGAGGACTGGTCAATGGAAGGATCAGAGACAACATGGGAAATACACTATTGACACTGGCAATGGAAAATGTGTTAACTCAGTGGGTCAAAGAAGATACTAGGTTTGGAGGAGAGGGAGCATCGTCAAGACTGGACTTGGTCTTTAGTACAGAGCCAATGGTCATTGAGGAGATGAGGGTGGAGTGCCCTTTAGCAAAGAGTGATCATGCAGTTTTGGAGTTCAAGGTGATAGACGAAGAGAAATCTAGAAGAAATGAAGAATATAAAGTGGGAAGATGGAATTATGCCAAGACAGATTTTGGAAACCTAAAGAAATTCTTTCAAGAGACAAATTGGATGAAATTCAAGAGTGCTAAGGAGCAAATGAAAAGTGGAAGGAATTTATAAAAATATACAAAGAAGGTGAGAAAAATTTGTACCAATAAGACAACATAGAGAAGTTGGAAAGCAGGACTGGTTTAACGATAGATGTGAAAAGGCTAGAACAAGAAAAGAGGATGCATGGAAGAGGTGGAGAAGGAAAAGACGGATTAAGCAGTGGGAAAGTTACAAAAGAGCAAGAAATGAATATGTGTTGATTAGAAGAGAAGAAAGAAAGAAACAAGAAAAGGATATAATTGATAAATGTAAAGACCAACCAAGGCTTTTTTACAGACATGTGAACAACAACATCAAAAATAGAGAAAGTATTGAAAGTTTAGAAGTAAATGGAGTATACAGTGAAGATCCCAGGAAATGGCAGAGGCTATGAATGGATGCTTTCGGAAGGTATTCACAAAGGAGACTGCTTTTGACAAACCACTGGTAATGGAACAGAAAGGGATTATGAAGGAGTTTCAAGTAACGGTGGAGGAGATCAAGAACATGATGGGGAGTTTAGAAGTGAGAAAAGCTGTGGGACCTGATGGGGTATCAGGATGGATTTTAAGAGAATGCAGGAGCAATTGGCAGAAAAAGTTTGTGAAGTAATTGATGCCTCATTAAGGGAAGGCGTAGTGCCCCAAGACTGGAAAAGAGCTAACATTGTCCCAATCTATAAATCAGGTAACAAGAGAGACCCATTGAACTATAGACCAGTGTCACTTACAAGTGTGGTAGCTAAGATGTGTGAGAGGGTGGTGAAGACTAGATGGACAGACTTCTTGGAGAAAAATGACATACTTTGTGAGTGTCAATTTGGTTTTAGGAAAGGGCGTTCATGCACGACAAACCTGATATGTTACTATTCGAGGGTGATAGATGTAATACAGGAAAGAGATGGTTGGGCTGATGGAATATATCTGGATTTAAAAAAGGCCTTTGATAAGGTACCACACCAGAGACTGATCTGGAAACTTGAAATGGTAGGAGGAGTGCATGGCAGTTTACTAAAATGGATGGAAGACTTTTGGTAGGAAGAGAAATGAGAACAATAATTAAGGACAGACCATCAGAATGGGGATTGGTGGAGAGTGGAGTTCCACAGGGATCAGTGTTGGCACCAGTAATGTTCGCAGTCTACATAAATGACATGGTGGATGGGGTGTCCAGTTATGTGAGCCTATTTGCAGACGATGCAAAATTGTTACGAAAAGTGAGATGTGACAAAGATTGCGAACTACTCCAGGAAGACTTGGACAGAATATGGAAATGGAGCTGTACATGGCAAATGGAGTTCAACACGACAAAATGCAAGAAAATAGAGTTTGGCAAGAGTGAAAGAAGAATCAGGAGTATGTACAAGATAGGAAATGAAGACATAAAACCAGTCATGAAGAAAAGACCTTGGGGTGACAATTACCAATGACCTATCGCCAGAGAGACATATAAACAAAATAATTGGAGAAGTATTGAACTTATTGAGGAACATAAGAGTGGCGTTCAGATATCTAGATGAAGAAATGATGAAGAAAATAATTACTGCAATGATAAGACCGAGGCTTGAATATGCAACAATACAGTGGGCTCGAACTTAAAGAAACACATAAGGAAACTAGAGAAAGTACAGAGGGCTGCAACAAAATGGTGCCTGACTTAAGAGATTTGACTTATGAAGACAGACTGAAAAGAATGCAACTTCCAACCCTGGAAAACAGAAGAGAAAGGGGAGACCTGATAGCAATATACAGAGTGATGATTGGCATGGAAAAATGGATAGGGAAGATCTGTGTATGTGGAATGGAAGAATGTCGAGAGGGCATGGGAAAAACTAAAATGGCCACTTATAGGAGAGATGTGAAAAATATAGCTTCCTCATAGAAGGGTGGAAGCATGGAATAGTTTAGACGTGGAAGTGGTCAACGCAAGGAATATTCATGATTTTAAGAAAAGCTGGACATTAATAGATATGGAGACGGGACAACACGAGCATAGCTCTTTTCCGTATGTTACAATGTTACAATTAGGTAAACACACACACACACACACACACACACACAAAACTGAGAGAGGAGAAGACCTGATGATGGTTGGAGAAGGAAATATAATGTTTGGAAAAGAAATAGAGTAGGTAAGATGGGAGGAGGAGTGATGTTGCTGGTTAAAAAGATATAAAGGTGGATCAAGTGAAAGAAGGTATGGGAAAGGCAGAAGTGCTAAAGATCAGAGCAGAAACTAATGAAGGAAAAAGAGGCACTACATAGTGGTGTGTACACCTAAGACAAATGCATGGTCAGTACAGGAATATGAAGAAATGATAAGTGATACAGGAACATGTCTGGAAGAAATGTTGGGTGGCTGTGAACGAACTATAATGATGGGAGATTTTAATTGTAAAGAGGTGTGTTGGGAGGACTGGTCAATGGAAGGATCAGAGACAACATGGGAAATACACTATTGACACTGGCAATGGAAAATGTGTTAACTCAGTGGGTCAAAGAAGATACTAGGTTTGGAGGAGAGGGAGCATCGTCAAGACTGGACTTGGTCTTTAGTACAGAGCCAATGGTCATTGAGGAGATGAGGGTGGAGTGCCCTTTAGCAAAGAGTGATCATGCAGTTTTGGAGTTCAAGGTGATAGACGAAGAGAAATCTAGAAGAAATGAAGAATATAAAGTGGGAAGATGGAATTATGCCAAGACAGATTTTGGAAACCTAAAGAAATTCTTTCAAGAGACAAATTGATGAAATTCAAGAGTGCTAAGGAGCAAATGAAAAGTGGAAGGAATTTATAAAATATACAAAGAAGGTGAGAAAAATTTGTACCAATAAGACAACATAGAGAAGTTGGAAAGCAGGACTGGTTTAACGATAGATGTGAAAAGGCTAGAACAAGAAAAGAGGATGCATGGAAGAGGTGGAGAAGGAAAAGACGGATTAAGCAGTGGGAAAGTTACAAAAGAGCAAGAAATGAATATGTGTTGATTAGAAGAGAAGAAAGAAAGAAACAAGAAAAGGATATAATTGATAAATGTAAAGACCAACCAAGGCTTTTTACAGACATGTGAACAACAACATCAAAAATAGAGAAAGTATTGAAAGTTTAGAAGTAAATGGAGTATGCAGTGAAGATCCCAGGAAATGGCAGAGGCTATGAATGGATGCTTTGGAAGGTATTCACAAAGGAGACTGCTTTTGACAAACCACTGGTAATGGAACAGAAAGGGATTATGAAGGAGTTTCAAGTAACTGTGGAGGAGATCAAGAACATGATGGGGAGTTTAGAAGTGAGAAAAGCTGTGGGACCTGATGGGGTATCAGGATGGATTTTAAGAGAATGCAGGAGCAACTGGCAGAAAAAGTTTGTGAAGTAATTGATGCCTCATTAAGGAAGGTGTAGTGCCCCAAGACTGGAAAAGAGCTAACATTGTCCCAATCTATAAATCAGGTAACAAGAGAGACCCATTGAACTATAGACCAGTGTCACTTACAAGTGTGGTAGCTAAGATGTGTGAGAGGGTGGTGAAGAATAGATGGACAGACTTCTTGGAGAAAAATGACATACTTTGTGAGTGTCAATTTGGTTTTAGAAAAGGGCGTTCATGCACGACAAACCTGATATGTTACTATTCGAGGGTGATAGATGTAATACAGGAAAGAGATGGTTGGGCTGATGGAATATATCTGGATTTAAAAGGCCTTTGATAAGGTACCACACCGGAGACTGATCTGGAAACTTGAAATGGTAGGAGGAGTGCATGGCAGTTTACTAAAATGGATGGAAGACTTTTGGTAGGAAGAGAAATGAGAACAATAATTAAGGACAGACCATCAGAATGGGGATTGGTGGAGAGTGGAGTTCCACAGGGATCAGTGTTGGCACCAGTAATGTTGGGTCTACATAAATGACATGGTGGATGGGGTGTCCAGTTATGTGAGCCTATTTGCAGACGATGCAAAATTGTTAAGAAAAGTGAGATGTGACAAAGATTGCGAACTACTCCAGGAAGACTTGGACAGAATATGGAAATGGAGCTGTACATGGCAAATGGAGTTCAACACGACAAAATGCAAGAAAATAGAGTTTGGCAAGAGTGAAAGAAGAATCAGGAGTATGTACAAGATAGGAAATGAAGACATAAAACCAGTCATGAAGAAAAGACCTTGGGGTGACAATTACCAATGACCTATCGCCAGAGAGACATATAAACAAAATAATTGGAGAAGTATTGAACTTATTGAGGAACATAAGAGTGGCGTCAGATATTTAGATGAAGAAATGATGAAGAAAATAATTACTGCAATGATAAGACCGAGGCTTGAATATGCAACAATACAGTGGGCTCGAACTTAAAGAAACACATAAGGAAACTAGAGAAAGTACAGAGGGCTGCAAGAAAATGGTGCCTGACTTAAGAGATTTGACTTATGAAGACAGACTGAAAAGAATGCAACTTCCGACCCTGGAAAACAGAAGAGAAAGGGGAGACCTGATAGCAATATACAGAGTGATGATTGGCATGGAAAAATGGATAGGGAAGATCTGTGTATGTGGAATGAAAGAATGTCGAGAGGGCATGGGAAAAACTAAAATGGCCACTTATAGGAGAGATGTGAAAAATATAGCTTCCTCATAGAAGGGTGGAAGCATGGAATAGTTTAGACGTGGAAGTGGTCAACGCAAGGAATATTCATGATTTTAAGAAAAAGCTGGACATTAATAGATATGGAGACGGGACAACACGAGCATAGCTCTTTTCCCGTATGTTACAATTAGGTAAATACAATTAGGTAAATACACACACACACACACACACACACACACACACACACACACACACACACACATGGTATATCTGGGAGGTTGCTAAATGAATGTAAGGATCAATTGTTGAACCCCATATTTGATATTGTGGAAACCTCCATACGAACAGGATTAGTCCCGAAAGAGTGGAAAAGAGCTGACATTGTGCCTATATATAAGAATGGTAGTAGAATGGAACCGCTAAATTATAGACCAGTATCGTTGACTAGTATATTGCGCAAGGTATGTGAAGAAGTGATTAAAGCTAAGTGGATTGAGTATCTAGAAAGTGAAAATATTTTGAATGAAAGACAGTTTGATTTCAGAAAAGGAAGATCGTGCGTATCCAATTTATTATGTTTTTATTCAAGAGTGACTGACATACTACAACATAGAGAGGGATGGGTTGATGCTATCTACCTGGACTTGAGAAAGGCCTTTGATAAATTACCACACAATAGACTGATGTGGAAACTGAAGAAGATTGGAGGAGTAAATGATAAACTAGCAAAATTGATGGAAAATTATTTAGTGGGAAGAGAAATGAGAACAGTGGTGAGAGGAAGGAAGTCCGAGTGGAAGAAAGTAACCAGTGGAGTTCCACAAGGGTCAGTGCTTGGTCCTATCATGTTTTTGATTTATTTTAATGATATGCCAGAGGAATTGATAGTTACATGAACATGTTTATGGACGATACTAAAATTATGAGAGAGTAAGTAATGTGGAAGATTGTAACAAGTTACAGGAAGATCTTGATGAAATATATGAGTGAAGTAAGGGGTGGCTGATGGAATTTGATATAGACAGGCCCCATGTTATGAAAATGGGAAGAAGTAGATACAGACCAAACTGGGATTACAGGCTGGGTGATGAGAAAATTAAAGAGACCAATGAGGAGAAAGACTTAGGAGTAAATGCAAAACACTTTGTCAAGGAGAAACACATTAACAAGATTTTTGGAAAACATACAACATGCTTCAAAATATTGGTTGCATTCACTATAGATGAAGGAATGATGAAGAAGATATTATGTACCTTAATAAGACCCAGTTAGAATATGCAGCTTGTGTCTGGTCACATATGAAGAAAAATGTGAAGAAGGTAGAAAGGGTACAGAGGCTGGCAACAAGGATGGTACCAGGACTCAGGAGTTAGACTATGAGGAAAGACTGAGAAAGCTAGGGCTGACCACATTAAAAGAGAGAAGAACAAGAGGAGACATGATAACTATGTATAAATTGGTGAACAAGGTTGACATACTGGACAGAGAGTTGATAAAGGTGATGAAAAGTAATCATCTGAGGACATGGAAAAAAGCTAATAAAAGACATCTGTCTAAATGACGTGAGAAAATACAGTTTCCTGCATCGTAGCATTGAGAAGTGGAATAAACTGAATGGTGATGTCTTTGACGTGGTGTGTGTCAATCAAATGAAAGAGAGATATGACAGGAATGGACAAGGAGACAGAACTCAGAGAGCTTAGCTCAGGCCCTGTAATACACAATTAGGTAAATACACACACAGACACACACACACACACACACACACACATTGGTGAGGGAAACTGTAGACAAAAAGAGATGTGTGGTGATATTTGGTGTGGAGGAGGATAAGACACCGAGTAAAATGGAGAGAGAGAAAAACATAAAAAAGGTGATAAATAATATCATTAATGTGGTGCAAGAGGAGGGAAAAGACCTAGTACAAGAAATAGAGGACTTCCATAGAATTGGAAAGTTCACAAGAGAAGGTATGAGGCCAATAAGAATCAAACTTAAGTCACAAAAGGATGTAGATGAATTGGTGGAGAAGTCATGGAGGCTAGCCCAGCAGGAAACAACAAGGAAGATTTGGTTGAGAAGAGATCTCGGTGAAAAGGAAAGAGAAATGTTAAATGAGTTGAGAAAGGAGGCTTTGAAAAAATGAAGAGAGGACAGAAGAGAGAAGAAAGAGTTTTTCTGGAGAATCTTGGATATGAGACTGAGGAAGTGGTTCATAACCCAGAAAAGTACAGCAAGAAAGGACTAAAGAAACTTACATATGAGCGAAATGTAATGTATTCCAACATAAATGGAGTGATATCGGGATTTTAGAACTCAACGATTACTTGAGGACAAGAACCCAGATATTGTGGGTCTTACTGAAACAAAACTGAGAGAGGGAGAAGACCTGATGAAGGTTGGAGAAGGAAATATAACGTTTGGAAAAGAAATAGAGTAGGTAAGATGGGAGGAGGAGTGATGTTGCTGGTTAAAAAGATATAAAGGTGGATCAAGTGAAAAAGGTATGGGAAAGGCAGAAGTGCTAAAGATCAGAGCAGAAACTAATGAAGGAAAAAGAGGCACTACATAGTGGTGTACGTACCACCTAAGACAAATGCATGGTCAGTACAGGAATATGAAGAAATGATAAGTGATACAGGAACATGTCTGGAAGAAATGTTGGGTGGCTGTGAACGAACTATAATGATGGGAGATTTTAATTGTAAAGAGGTGTGTTGGGAGGACTGGTCAATGGAAGGATCAGAGACAACATGGGAAATACACTATTGACACTGGCAATGGAAAATGTGTTAACTCAGTGGGTCAAAGAAGATACTAGGTTTGGAGGAGAGGAGCATCGTCAAGACTGGACTTGGTCTTTAGTACAGAGCCAATGGTCATTGAGGAGATGAGGGTGGAGTGCCCTTTAGCAAAGAGTGATCATGCAGTTTTGGAGTTCAAGGTGATAGACGAAGAGAAATCTAGAAGAAATGAAGAATATAAAGTGGGAAGATGGAATTATGCCAAGACAGATTTTGGAAACCTAAAGAAATTCTTTCAAGAGACAAATTGGATGAAATTCAAGAGTGCTAAGGAGCAAATGAAAAGTGGAAGGAATTTATAAAATATACAAAGAAGGTGAGAAAAATTTGTACCAATAAGACAACATAGAGAAGTTGGAAAGCAGGACTGGTTTAACGATAGATGTGAAAAGGCTAGAACAAGAAAAGAGGATGCATGGAAGAGGTGGAGAAGGAAAAGACGGATTAAGCAGTGGGAAAGTTACAAAAGAGCAAGAAATGAATATGTGTTGATTAGAAGAGAAGAAAGAAAGAAACAAGAAAAGGATATAATTGATAAATGTAAAGACCAACCAAGGCTTTTTACAGACATGTGAACAACAACATCAAAAATAGAGAAAGTATTGAAAGTTTAGAAGTAAATGGAGTATGCAGTGAAGATCCCAGGAAATGGCAGAGGCTATGAATGGATGCTTTCGGAAGGTATTCACAAAGGAGACTGCTTTTGACAAACCACTGGTAATGGAACAGAAAGGGATTATGAAGGAGTTTCAAGTAACTGTGGAGGAGATCAAGAATATGATGGGGAGTTTAGAAGTGAGAAAAGCTGTGGGACCTGATGGGGTATCAGGATGGATTTTAAGAGAATGCAGGAGCAACTGGCAGAAAAAGTTTGTGAAGTAATTGATGCCTCATTAAGGGAAGGTGTAGTGCCCCAAGACTGGAAAAGAGCTAACATTGTCCCAATCTATAAATCAGGTAACAAGAGAGACCCATTGAACTATAGACCAGTGTCACTTACAAGTGTGGTAGCTAAGATGTGTGAGAGGGTGGTGAAGACTAGATGGACAGACTTCTTGGAGAAAAATGACATACTTTGTGAGTGTCAATTTGGTTTTAGAAAAGGCGTTCATGCACGACAAACCTGATATGTTACTATTCGAGGGTGATAGATGTAATACAGGAAAGAGATGGTTGGGCTGATGGAATATATCTGGATTTAAAAAGGCCTTTGATAAGGTACCACACCAGAGACTGATCTGGAAACTTGAAATGGTAGGAGGAGTGCATGGCAGTTTACTAAAATGGATGGAAGACTTTTGGTAGGAAGAGAAATGAGAACAATAATTAAGGACAGACCATCAGAATGGGGATTGGTGGAGAGTGGAGTTCCACAGGGATCAGTGTTGGCACCAGTAATGTTCAGTCTACATAAATGACATGGTGGATGGGGTGTCCAGTTATGTGAGCCTATTTGCAGACGATGCAAAATTGTTAAGAAAAGTGAGATGTGACAAAGATTGCGAACTACTCCAGGAAGACTTGGACAGAATATGGAAATGGAGCTGTACATGGCAAATGGAGTTCAACACAACAAAATGCAAGAAAATAGAGTTTGGCAAGAGTGAAAGAAGAATCAGGAGTATGTACAAGATAGGAAATGAAGACATAAAACCAGTCATGAAGAAAAGACCTTGGGGTGACAATTACCAATGACCTATCGCCAGAGAGACATATAAACAAAATAATTGGAGAAGTATTGAACTTATTGAGGAACATAAGAGTGGCGTTCAGATATCTAGATGAAGAAATGATGAAGAAAATAATTACTGCAATGATAAGACCGAGGCTTGAATATGCAACAATACAGTGGGCTCGAACTTAAAGAAACACATAAGGAAACTAGAGAAAGTACAGAGGGCTGCAACAAAATGGTGCCTGACTTAAGAGATTTGACTTATGAAGACAGACTGAAAAGAATGCAACTTCCAACCCTGGAAAACAGAAGAGAAAGGGAGACCTGATAGCAATATACAGAGTGATGATTGGCATGGAAAAATGGATAGGAAGATCTGTGTATGTGGAATGGAAGAATGTCGAGAGGGCATGGGAAAAACTAAAATGGCCACTTATAGGAGAGATGTGAAAAAATATAGCTTCCCTCATAGAAGGGTGGAAGCATGGAATAGTTTAGACGTGGAAGTGGTCAACGCAAGGAATATTCATGATTTTAAGAAAAAGCTGGACATTAATAGATATGGAGACGGGACAACACGAGCATAGCTCTTTTCCCGTATGTTACAATTAGGTAAATACAATTAGGTAAATACACACACACACACACGGCGCAAACTTCACTATTTGATAGAGTCTTAACTATCGAACGTAAATTGGATAAATTGATAAAGGAGAGTATGGAAATGAAAGAGAATGAAGAACAGGATAAAGAGCTCCAGAAATTGAAAGAAAGGATAAAAAGAGTGGAAGAAAATGAAACTAGGCTAAGAACCGAAAATGAAGAATTAAAAGTCCAAATAGCGAACTATAAGAAATTGATGGAAGAAGGACTGTAAAGCCGAGAAAGAAAAGAAAAGCTAAAAGATCTAGTTAACAAAGAAGAAGAAAGAGTACAAGACGTGATTAAAAAGAAGTACAAGCATGGAGAATCCAAGATAAGAAAGACAAGGAATCATTTCAAGAAGTATTTCAAGAACAGTTAAAAGAAAGAGATGAAAATATGACAAGCAAAATGATAGGAGTCCTCAAGAAAAAGAAAATTTAGTAAGAGAAATTGCTGAAAAAAGAAGAGTGTAATTATTTTTGGACTGAAAGAAAAAATGTTAAATATAGACCAAGAAGGGAAAAAGACGAAATGAAATCAGTAAAAGACCTACTAAAACATCTGAATGACGAGGATAGACAGAACTTAGAAGAGGAAGTAGAAGAAATCCATAGAATGGGACCATATCAAGAAGGAACAGTGAGACCAATTAAGATATTACTAAAATCACAAGCAGCAGCAGAAGAAGTACTATATAGAAAAACGAAACTCAGAGAAACAGAAGGTTGCAAAGATATATATATAAAGAAAAATAGAAACGAGGAGGAAAGGAAGAGACACAATGAACTGGTGGCAGAAGCAAGAGAAAAAATAATGAAAGGTCAGAGGAGGAGAAGAAGGCATTTTTTTGGAGAATTATAGGAGACAGGATAAGGAAATGGTATATAAAAGAGAAAGAAGAGAAAAGAATGGAGCAAGTTTAACTAAAATGATAAGAACAAGAGATTAAAATGATGTATACAAACATAGATGGGATTTTATCTAGTAAATTAGAATTAAGAGATTACATAAAGAAAGAAGAACCAGATATTGTATGCCTGGTGGAAACAAAGTTAAATGAGGCAATAAAATAGACATAGATAAAAGGTATAATATATGGAGGAGAGAGAGTGGGTAAAGGAGGAGGAGGAGTCATGATGATGTTAAGGAAGGAGATAGTGGTAAATCAAGTGGAGTTTGGGAAGGAAAATCAGAAATACTGTATGTTAAGATGCATATTAACAAAAAGGAGTTAACAATCATTGGAACATATGTGCCACCAAAACAAACTCATGGACTAACCAAGAATATAGAGACATGATAGATGACACAATAAGGAGTCTTACAAGAATCATTAAGGAAAGGAGAAAAGTGATATTGATAGGAGATTTCAACTGTAAGGAGGTAGACTGGGAAAATTATGAAAGTGGTATGGGGGAAGATGCCTGGGGAGATAGATTCCTGAACCTAATGATAGATAATTTGATGGTCCAAAGAGTAAAGGAAAACACAAGATTCAGAGGAAACGATGAGCCGGCAAGATTAGACCTAGTTTTACAAGGGATATACCAATTAACGATGATATAAGATACAAGTGCCCATTGGGAAAGAGTGACCATGTAATATTAGAGATGGATATAGAAGAAGGAAAGGAAGATAGAGATGAATCATACAAAGGAGACCGATTAAATTACAGAAAGGCTGATATTGAGAATCTCAAGAACTATTTTAAAACGTAAACTGGGAGGAGATGGAAAACTCATTAACGGTTCAAGAGAAATATAACTTATTTTTGGAAATATACAAAACTGGGGTCAGGAATATGTTCCGAAATATAGACCTAAAGAAGAAGGAAAGAAAGATTGGTTTAATGCAAGATGTGCTAGGGCAAAGGAGAAACGAGATGGAGCATGGAAAAGGTGGAGAAGAAACAGAAATCCAGAAAATAAGGAAAACTTCAAAACAGCAAGAAATGAATATGCTAAGGTGAGAAAGGAAGAAGAAAAGAACTATGAAAAGGACATTGTCGAAAAATGTAAGGAACAACCAAAATTGTTCTACAGATTCATAAATGGAAAAATAAGACAAAAAGAAACAATAGAAAGGTTAAAAGGAGAAACGGAATGGTGGAAGACCCAAAAGTATGGCAGAACTGTTAAATAGTAAATTTCATGAGGTCTTTACTAAGGAATCCAAATTTGAAAGACCACAGGGTAATAGAGACTGTCTATATGAAAGAGATTAAAGTAACCAAGCTTGAAATAAAAAGTTGATGACGGAATTGGATGAGGAAAAGGCAATGGGACCGGATGAAGTCTCAGGCAGAATACTGAAAGAATGTAGGGAAGAACTAGCAAGTCCAATATACAACATCATAAAATGCTCAATAGAAAATGGAACAGTGCCAGTGGAGTGGAAAAGAGCTGAGGTGGTTCCCATATATAAGAGCGGAAGGAAGGAAGAACCTTTAAATTACAGACCGGTATCACTAACTAGTGTAATATGCAAGATGTGTGAAAAAGTAATAAAGAAGCAATGGATCGAGTTTCTTGAAGACAACAAAATATTATCAAATAGCCAATTTGGTTTTAGAAAAGGTCGGTCATGTGTGACAAATTTATTGAGTTTCTACTCTAGAATAGTTGATAAAGTACAAGAGAGAGAGGATGGGTTGACTGTATTTATTTAGATCTAAAAAAGGCTTTTGATAAAGTGCCACATGAAAGATTACTATGGAAGTTAGAGGAGAAGGGTGGCTTAAAAGGAAGCACATTGAGATGGATGAAGAATTACTTAAGGGGAGAGAAATAAGGACGATAGTTAAAGATATGAAGTCCAAGTGGAGAACAGTAGACAGCGGAGTGCCACAGGGGTCAGTATTGGCACCAATACTTTTTCTCGTATATATAAATGACATGCCAGAGGAGTGAACAGCTACATAAATCTGTTTATGGACGATGCGAAACTGTGCAGAGTCATTAAACAAAAGAGGATTGTGAAATACTACAGGAAGACTTAAACAAGATCTGGAAATGGAGCAAAAATGGGAGATGGAATTCAATGTGGACAAAAGCCATGTCATGGAAATGGGAAAAAGTGAAAGACGACCAGTGGGAATCTATAAGATGGGAGATGGAGTAGAACTAGAAAAAGTAAAAAGGAAAAGGACTTGGGAGTGACAATGGAAGAAAATAATCAACCGGTTAGCCATATTGATAGAATTTTCAGAGACGTATAATTTGCTAAGGAATATTGGAGTAGCATTTCACTATATGGACAAGGAAATGATGAAGAAATTGATAAGTACTAAAATAAGACCTAGATTGGAATATGCAGGAGTTGTGTGGACTCCCATAAAAAGAAACACATAAGAAAATTAGAGAGACTACAAAAATGGCTACAAGAATGGTTCCAGAATTTAAAGGGATGGCATATGAGGAGAGACTAAAGGCAATGGATCTACCAACCTTGGAGCAGAGAAGAGAGAGAGGGGATCTGATACAAGTTTATAAATTGATTAACGGAATGGATGAAGTGGATAATGAGAAACTGATCCTGAGAGAAGAATATGACTTTAGAAGCACAAGATCGCATAGTAAGAAACTAAGGAAGGACGATGTCTGAGAGATGTTAAAAATTTAGTTTCCGCAAAGATGTGTTGAGACTTGGAACAGTTTGAGTGAGGAAGTGGTATCAGCAAAGAGTGTACATAGTTTTAAAGAAAAATTGGATAAGTGTAGATATGGAGACGGGACCACACGAGCATAAAGCCCAGGCCCTGTAAAACTACAACTAGGTAAATACAACTAGGTAAATACACACACACACACACACACACACACACACACACACACACACACACACACACACACACACACACACACAGAGGGAGTGAACAGCTACATAAATCTTTTTGCGGACGATGCGAAACTGCAGTGTTATAAAGCAAAAAGAGGATTGTGAAATACTGTAGGAAGATCTAAATAAGATCTGGAAATGGAGTAAAAAGTGGGAGATGGAATTCAATGAGGACAAAAGCCATGTTGTGGAAATGGGAAAGAGTGAAAGACGACCAGTGGGAATCTGTAAGATGGGAGATGGAGTAGAACTAGAGAAAGTAAAAAAGGAAAAGGACATGGTAGTGACGATGGAAGAAAACAATTAACCGGTAAGCCATATTGGTAGAATTTTCAGAGAGACATAATTTGCTAAGGAATATTGGAGTAGCAGTTCACTACATGGACAAAGAAATGATGAAGAAATTGATAAGTACTATAACAAGACCCAGATTGGAATATGCAGGAGTAGTGTGGACCCCTCATAAAAAGAACCACATAAGGAAATTGGAGGCTACAAAAATGGCTACAAGAATGGTTCCAGAATTTGAAGGGATGACATATGAGGAGAGACTAAAGGCTATGGATCTACCAACCCTGGAACAGAGAAGGGAGAGAGGAGATCTAATACAAGTTTATAAATTGATTAACGGAATGGATCAAGTGGATAATGAGAAACTGATCCTGAGAAAAGAATATGATATATGAAGCACAAGATCGCATAGTAAAAAACTGAGGAAAGGAAGATGTCTGAGAGATGTTAAAATATATAGTTTCCCACAAAGATGTGTTGAGACTTGGAACAGTTGTAGTGAAGAAGTGGTGTCAGCAAAAAATGTGCATAGATTTAAAGAAAAATTGGGTAAGTGTAGTTATGGAGATGAGGCCACATGAGCGTAAAGCCAAGGCACTGTAAAACTACAACTAGGTAAATACACACACACACACACACACACACACACACACACACACACACACACATCGTCGATGATGGAGGTGGTCGCTGAGCTCAGAGCAATCATCTATAATTCTACAGTTACCTAAGAGTAACCAAGGTGGGAAAGGAGCTGGTAATGTTTGTCCCGTCTCCATATAGTCATGTTAACTGTTGATTAGCAAAATAATGTCCAGTGAAGGTAAATATAAACTGTAGCCTGCGTTTGAGCCATCAGCTGGTTTGTTTACGTCTGCGCAACATGGCGGCCGTGAACTCGAAAGAGGAATCAGACTTCACAGGGTTTCAAGGAATAATGGAGAAGAGCTTATGTGAAGAAAATTCTGGAGTTAGAAGGTAAAATTGAAAACTGTTTGAAAAGTATGAGGGCCTGGAAACGAGTTATGACAATGTAAAAGAGACTGTGCCGATATGAAGAAGGAAAATGCAGCACTGAAAGAGGAAGTTAAGCTAATTAAAGTGAATTGCGAAAATGTGGAGAATCTCTAGGAAAAGTGATGGAGAAGCAGGCTGAATGGAAAAAGTCAGGAAGTGGAAAGAAAGGAGGTAAATTACAAAGTTGCAAGTCTGGAAAAGGAAATCAAAGAGTCAGGGAGAAAACTTTGGGCCTTGCTGAAATTATAGATCAACAGATCATAGAAGAGAAGATAGCTGAGAAAGTGGTGAAGGTTATTAAGTCAAATGAGACATTGGTGAGGGAAACTGTAGACAAAAAGAGATGTGTGGTGATATTTGGTGTGGAGGAGGATAAGACACCGAGTAAAATGGAGAGAGAGAAAACATAAAAAGGTGATAAATAATATCATTAATGTGGTGCAAGAGGAGGAAAAGACCTAGTACAAGAAATAGAGGACTTCCATAGAATTGGAAAGTTCACAAGAGAAGGTATGAGGCCAATAAGAATCAAACTTAAGTCACAAAAGGATGTAGATGAATTGGTGGAGAAGTCATGGAGGCTAGCCCAGCAGGAAACAACAAGGAAGATTTGGTTGAGAAGAGATCTCGGTGAAAAGGAAAGAGAAATGTTAAATGAGTTGAGAAAGGAGGCTTTGAAAAAAATGAAGAGAGGACAGAAGAGAGAAGAAAGAGTTTTTCTGGAGAATCTTGGATATGAGACTGAGGAAGTGGTTCATAACCCAGAAAAGTACAGCAAGAAAGGACTAAAGAAACTTACATATGAGCGAAATGTAATGTATTCCAACATAAATGGAGTGATATCGGGATTTTAGAACTCAACGATTACTTGAGGGACAAGAACCCAGATATTGTGGGTCTTACTGAAACAAAACTGAGAGAGGGAGAAGACCTGATGAAGGTTGGAGAAGGGAAATATAACGTTTGGAAAAGAAATAGAGTAGGTAAGATGGGAGGAGGAGTGATGTTGCTGGTTAAAAAAGATATAAAGGTGGATCAAGTGAAAAAGGTATGGGAAAGGCAGAAGTGCTAAAGATCAGAGCAGAAACTAATGAAGGAAAAAAGAGGCACTACATAGTGGTGTACGTACCACCTAAGACAAATGCATGGTCAGTACAGGAATATGAAGAAATGATAAGTGATACAGGAACATGTCTGGAAGAAATGTTGGGTGGCTGTGAACGAACTATAATGATGGGAGATTTTAATTGTAAAGAGGTGTGTTGGGAGGACTGGTCAATGGAAGGATCAGAGACAACATGGGAAATACACTATTGACACTGGCAATGGAAAATGTGTTAACTCAGTGGGTCAAAGAAGATACTAGGTTTGGAGGAGAGGGAGCATCGTCAAGACTGGACTTGGTCTTTAGTACAGAGCCAATGGTCATTGAGGAGATGAGGGTGGAGTGCCCTTTAGCAAAGAGTGATCATGCAGTTTTGGAGTTCAAGGTGATAGACGAAGAGAAATCTAGAAGAAATGAAGAATATAAAGTGGGAAGATGGAATTATGCCAAGACAGATTTTGGAAACCTAAAGAAATTCTTTCAAGAGACAAATTGGATGAAATTCAAGAGTGCTAAGGAGCAAATGAAAAGTGGAAGGAATTTATAAAAATATACAAAGAAGGTGAGAAAAATTTGTACCAATAAGACAACATAGAGAAGTTGGAAAGCAGGACTGGTTTAACGATAGATGTGAAAAGGCTAGAACAAGAAAAGAGGATGCATGGAAGAGGTGGAGAAGGAAAAGACGGATTAAGCAGTGGGAAAGTTACAAAAGAGCAAGAAATGAATATGTGTTGATTAGAAGAGAAGAAAGAAAGAAACAAGAAAAGGATATAATTGATAAATGTAAAGACCAACCAAGGCTTTTTTACAGACATGTGAACAACAACATCAAAAATAGAGAAAGTATTGAAAGTTTAGAAGTAAATGGAGTATACAGTGAAGATCCCAGGAAATGGCAGAGGCTATGAATGGATGCTTTCGGAAGGTATTCACAAAGGAGACTGCTTTTGACAAACCACTGGTAATGGAACAGAAAGGGATTATGAAGGAGTTTCAAGTAACGGTGGAGGAGATCAAGAACATGATGGGGAGTTTAGAAGTGAGAAAAGCTGTGGGACCTGATGGGGTATCAGGATGGATTTTAAGAGAATGCAGGAGCAATTGGCAGAAAAAGTTTGTGAAGTAATTGATGCCTCATTAAGGGAAGGCGTAGTGCCCCAAGACTGGAAAAGAGCTAACATTGTCCCAATCTATAAATCAGGTAACAAGAGAGACCCATTGAACTATAGACCAGTGTCACTTACAAGTGTGGTAGCTAAGATGTGTGAGAGGGTGGTGAAGAATAGATGGACAGACTTCTTGGAGAAAAATGACATACTTTGTGAGTGTCAATTTGGTTTTAGGAAAGGGCGTTCATGCACGACAAACCTGATATGTTACTATTCGAGGGTGATAGATGTAATACAGGAAAGAGATGGTTGGGCTGATGGAATATATCTGGATTTAAAAAAGGCCTTTGATAAGGTACCACACCAGAGACTGATCTGGAAACTTGAAATGGTAGGAGGAGTGCATGGCAGTTTACTAAAATGGATGGAAGACTTTTGGTAGGAAGAGAAATGAGAACAATAATTAAGGACAGACCATCAGAATGGGGATTGGTGGAGAGTGGAGTTCCACAGGGATCAGTGTTGGCACCAGTAATGTTCGCAGTCTACATAAATGACATGGTGGATGGGGTGTCCAGTTATGTGAGCCTATTTGCAGACGATGCAAAATTGTTACGAAAAGTGAGATGTGACAAAGATTGCGAACTACTCCAGGAAGACTTGGACAGAATATGGAAATGGAGCTGTACATGGCAAATGGAGTTCAACACGACAAAATGCAAGAAAATAGAGTTTGGCAAGAGTGAAAGAAGAATCAGGAGTATGTACAAGATAGGAAATGAAGACATAAAACCAGTCATGAAGAAAAGACCTTGGGGTGACAATTACCAATGACCTATCGCCAGAGAGACATATAAACAAAATAATTGGAGAAGTATTGAACTTATTGAGGAACATAAGAGTGGCGTTCGTATATCTAGATGAAGAAATGATGAAGAAAATAATTACTGCAATGATAAGACCGAGGCTTGAATATGCAACAATACAGTGGGCTCCGAACTTAAAGAAACACATAAGGAAACTAGAGAAAGTACAGAGGGCTGCAACGAAAATGGTGCCTGACTTAAGAGATTTGACTTATGAAGACAGACTGAAAAGAATGCAACTTCCAACCCTGGAAAACAGAAGAGAAAGGGGAGACCTGATAGCAATATACAGAGTGATGATTGGCATGGAAAAATGGATAGGGAAGATCTGTGTATGTGGAATGGAAGAATGTCGAGAGGGCATGGGAAAAACTAAAATGGCCACTTATAGGAGAGATGTGAAAAATATAGCTTCCTCATAGAAGGGTGGAAGCATGGAATAGTTTAGACGTGGAAGTGGTCAACGCAAGGAATATTCATGATTTTAAGAAAAAGCTGGACATTAATAGATATGGAGACGGGACAACACGAGCATAGCTCTTTTCCCGTATGTTACAATTAGGTAAATACAATTAGGTAAATACACACACACACACACGACCTGTGGGAATCTATAAGATGGGGGGTGGTGTAGAACTGGAGAAAGTAAAAAAGGAAACGGACTTAGGAGTGATGATGGAAGAAAACAATCAACCAGTAAGCTATATTGATAGAATTTTTAGAGAAACATATAATTTGCTGAGGAATATTGGATTAGCATTTCACTACATGGACAAAGAAATGATGAAGAAATTGATAAATACTATAATAAGACCTAGATTGGAATATGCAGGAGTAGTGTGGACCCCTCATAAAAAGAAACACATAAGAAAATTGGAGAGGCTACAAAAAATGGCTACAAGAATGGTCCTAGAACTTGAAGGGATGACATATGAGGAGAGACTAAAGGCTATTGATCTACCAACCTTGGAACAAAGAAGGGAGAGAGGAGACCTGATACAAGTCTATAAATTGATCAACGGAATGGACCAAGTGGATAATGAGAAACTGATCTTTAGAGAAGAATATGACATCCGAAGCACAAGATCGCATAGTAAAAAGCTGAGAAAGGGAAGATGTCTGAGAGATATTAAAAAATATAGTTTCCCGCAGAGATGTATTGAGACGTGGAACAGTTTAGATGAAGAAATAGTGTCTGCAATGAGTGTGCACACTTTTAAAGTAAGATTGGATAAATGTAGATATTGAGACGGGGCCACACGAGCATAAAGCCCAGGCCCTGTAAAACTACAACTAGATAAATACAACTAGGTAAATACACACACACACACACACACACAAACACACACACACTAAGGAAGATGTAAGGAAAATTATAAGCAATCTGGATATTAATAAATCAATGGTGCCTGATGGCATATCTGGGAGGTTGCTAAAAGAATGTAAGGATCAATTGTTGAACCCCATATTTGATATTGTGGAAACCTCCATACGAACAAGATTAGTCCCGAAAGAGTGGAAAAGAGCTGACATTGTGCCTATATATAAGAATGGTAGTAGAATGGAACCGCTAAATTATAGACCAGTATCGTTGACTATTATATTGTGCAAGGTATGTGAAGAAGTAATTAAAGCTAAGTGGAGTGAGTATCTAGAAAGTGAAAACATTCTGAGTGAAAGGCAGTTTGGTTTCAGAAAAGGAAGATCGTGTGTATCCAATTTATTATATTTTTATTCAAGAGTGACTGACATACTACAACATAGAGAGGGATGGGTGGATGCTATCTACCTGGACTTGAGAAAGGCCTTTGATAAAGTACCACACAATAGACTGATGTGGAAACTAAAGATGACTGGAGGAGTAAATGATAAACTAGCAAAATGGATAGAAAATTACTTAATGGGAAGAGAAATGAGAACAGTGGTGAGAGGAAGGAAGTCCGAGTGGAAGAAGGTAACCAGTGGAGTTCCACAAGGGTCAGTGCTGGGTCCCATCATGGAATTGACAGTTATATGAACATGTTTGCGGACGATACTAAAATTATGAGGAGAGTAAAGAATGTGGAAGATTGTAACAAGTTACAGAAAGATCTTGATAAAATATATGAGTGGAGTAAAGAGTGGCAGATGGAATTTAATATAGACAAGATCCATGTTATTAAAATGGGAAGAAGTAGATACAGACCAAACTGGGATTACAGGCTGGGTGATGAGAAAATTAAAGAGACCAATGATGAGAAAGACTTAGGAGTAACCGTGCAAAACACTTTGTCACCGGAGAAACACATTAACAAGATTTTTTGGAAAACATACAACGTGCTTCAAAATATTGGCCTTGCATTCCACTACCTAGATGAAGGAATGATGAAGAAGATATTATGTACCTTAATAAGACCCCAGCTAGAATATGCAGCATGTGTCTGGTCACCGCATATAAAGAAAAATGTGAAGAAGGTGGAAAGGGTACAGAGGCTGGCAACAAGGATGGTACCAGGACTCAAGGAGTTAGACTATGAGGAAAGACTGAGGAAGCTGGGGCTGACCACATTAGAAGAGAGAAGAACAAGAGGAGACATGATAACTATGTATAAATTGGTGAACAAGATTGACATACTGGATAGAGAGTTGATAAAGGTGACCACAAGTAATCATCTCCGAGGACATGGAAAAAAGCTAATAAATGACATCTGTTAAATGATGTGAGAAAATACAGTTTCCCGCATCGTAGCATTGATAAGTGGGATAAACTGAGCAGTCATGTCGTTGACGCGGTGTGTCAATCAGATGAAAGAGAGAGATGACAGGAATGGACAAGGAGACAGGACACAGAGAGCTTAGCTTGGGCCCTGTAATACACAAATAGGTAAAATACAAATAGGTAAATACACACACACACACACACACACACACACACACACACACACACACACACACACACACACACACAAACACAGACACACACACACACATTCACACATTCACACACAATTAATAATCAAATAGCCAATTTGGTTTTAGAAAAGGTCGGTCGTGTGTAACAAATTTACTTTGTTTCTACGCTAGAATAGTTGAAGGAGTAAAAGAGAGAGAAGGGGATGGATTGACTGTATTTATTTGGATTTAAAAAAGGCATTTGATAAAGTGCCACCTGCAAGATTACTGTGGAAGTTAGAGGAGAGGGGTTGACTAAAGGGAAGCACATTGAGATCGATGGAAAATGATTTGAGAGGGAGAGAAATAAGAATGGTAGTTAAAGATATGAAGTACTACTGGAGAGCAGTAGAGAGTGGAATGCCACAGGGGTTAGTATTGGCGCCAATACTTTTTCTCATATATATAAATGACATGCCAGAGGGTGTGAACAGTTACATAAATCTGTTTGCAGGCGATGCAAAACTGTGCAGAGTTATAAAGCAAAAAGGGGATTGTGAAATACTGCAGGAAGATCTAAATAAGATCTGGAAATGGAGTAAGAAGTGGGAGATGGAATTCAATGTGGACGAAAGCCTTGTCATGGAAATGGGAAAGAGTGAAACACAACCAGTGGGAATTTATAAGATGGGAGATGGAGTAGAACTGAAAAAAGTAAAAAAGGAAAAGGACCTAGGAGTGACGATGGAAGAAAACAATCAACCGGTATGCCATATAGATAAGATTTTCAGAGAGACATATAATTTGCTAAGGAATATTGGATTAGCATTTCGCTACATGGATAAAGAAATGATGAAGAAATTGATAAGTACTATAATAAGACCCAGATTGGAATATGCAGGAGTTGTGTTGACCCCCTACAAAAAGAAACACATAAGGAAGTTGGAGAGACTACAAAAGATGGCTACAAGAATGGTTCCAGAATTTGAAGGGATGATATATGAGGAGAGACTAAAGGCTATGGATTTACCAACCCTGGAACAGAGAAGGGAGAGAGGGGATCTGATACAAGTTTATAAATTGATGAATGGATTGAATCAAGTGTATAATGAGAAACTGATCCTGAGCGAAGAATATGACATTCGAAGCACAAGATCGCATAGTAAAAAACTGAGGAAGGGAGAGATCTGAGAGATGTTAAAAAATATAGTTTCCCGCAAAGATGTGTTGAGACGTGGAACAGTTTGAGTGGAGAAGTGGTGTCAGTAACGAGTGTGCATAGTTTTATAGAAATATTAATAAAGTACACGAGACTTACCTTGGTCAGTTGAAGTGTGCTTGTAATTTTACGAGGCAAGTCACCTCTGCTGGAGGGGAGCTTTCACATGAGATACACTTTGTCACTTCATGCAGTCAGACTTCGAAGTAAACGACCACCCACATGATGTAGCACTGAGAATACTATTGAAATTCGCACCTGACAAGAGGGAGAGGGAAGAGGGCATGTGAAAGCTCCTCTCCAGCAGAGGTGACTTGCATCGTAAAATTACAAGCACACTTCAACTGACCAAGGTAAGTGTTGTGTACTTTATTAATTTTACTTCCGCAAGTCACCCTGTGCGGAGTTGAGCTTCTCCATGAGGCTTTGAAGCCATGTGGGTATCGGACTCAGATGATGGATAAAAATGAAAAATAAAAACAAAACGCTGAAGTCCCAATTGTGCACAGCATTTTAATTATCCACAAAGTAGAATACAGGATCATACATCAGAGACCCCCTTGACAAACAAGACCCCAGAAAAAACAGGTATAGGTACAAACCAAAAAGTACATTAAGCAGAACATTACCCAAATAATAAATGACATCCCAAAAGGAATAAGCTGATACACATCACCGTCCCCTGCCTATTGAAGGACTGCATCCTGAAACAGATCAGAATTGGTTACAATTGGTTTATCATAAAACTTTGCAAATATTTACTCCCTAGATCAACCAGCTTTATTCATAATGCACATCAGTGGGACTGCCATATTCTTGGCCTTCGAGGCCGCAACCGGCCTCACACTGCCCGCCTTGAAGATGCTCGTGTCCACACCTGCCATACACCGCAATGACTTTACCCACCGTGCAGTTGTCTCTTTTGATACGGCAGCATGTGGTCTGTTGATGCTAATAAATAATTTGGAAACTTTCTGGTGTTCATCATGCCTAAGAGCCTTGATCTGTGTAATATATTCCAACAAAGTTTTACAAACACATAAACTATCATCATGAGAATAAGCCTGAAATTGCATCCTGGAAATATTGAAATTAGGTCTACATTGCTTCACAGTGCCACCCAGTGGAATGGAAATATAGTCATCTGTAATGTCCATGCCATGAAGCAGTAATAAATGTAAAGTCTGAACCCTGGCACCTTGAGTGAGTGCCATTAAAGTGACGAGTTTTAAAGTGAGATCTTTGAGCGAGAGTTCCCGCACGGGATACATGGACCGAAGCTATTGCAAGACAGGTTGTATGTCCCATGTCGCTGTATACCTGGGTGTAGGCGGTCTTAGATTGAACACTCCTTTCATGAACTGGCAAATGAGTGGATGATTCCCTGCTCTGCATCCATCAAACACAATCCCTAGCGATGACAGAGCACCCCTCGCCGTGTTAACGCAGTCATAGCCCACGTCTCCATTAAGAAGTTGATGACTTGGGAGGCAGAGGGAGTAAGGGGATTAATACCCCATCCAACACAAAATTGGTACCACCTAGTGACATGCGGCTGGTACTGTTTAGCCGTGCCTGGTCTCCAGGAAGCCAGCAAGATGTCCGCACCTGCTGCAGAAACGCCCTGTTCTTGCAGGCTCTCCCAGAAAGTGAGCAAGCCATGAGTCGAGTGTGGCGCATGACTGGCAATGGACGGATGTGTCAAAACATCCTTCCTGTTGGGAATGAGCCTGGGGAAATCGACCAGTAACCCTAGCAGCGTCCCCATCCAGGGTTGAGTTGACCATACTGGCACGACCATCCACACCCTTGCCTGCTCCGCACGGACCTTCTGGAGGCACCTAGTGATTAGAGAGAATGGGGGAAAAAGGTAAGGCAGGTCAAACTGCACCCATTGTAAGGAGAAAGCATAAAAAAATTTAGCTTCAGGATCCAGTTTCCAGGAACAAAAAGTATTGACCTGAGTATTCAGTCTGGATGCAAATAAATCAATGGAAGGCACACCGAACACCGACGCTATGCAACGAAAGATGCTCTCGTCGAGTTTCCATTCATGTCTGTCATTAAATGTGCAAGAAGCGCGATCTGCAAAAAGGTTTTCACTGCCTGGAATGTGCGAGCAAGTGACCCATGCCTGATGCTTTACACACCAATCCCAAATAAAAGTTGATAAGTAATTACACATAAGAGATCTTGTACCCCCATCTCATTCACATAGGTCATGGCTGTAGTATTATCACAGAAGACTTTTATGTGTTTACCACCTGTAGTCCGTTCATCCAAAGAATCCAGGCCGAAACTGCTAGTTCGGTTGGCAGAAGCCACTAAACCTTCCCGACACTTAAATTTTCTTCAAGTACATTTATTTTTCTTCAAACTATAAACTTGTATATCTATTGAGTTAAGTGAAGTAAAATAAATGTACTTGAAGAAAATTTAAGTGTCAGGAAGGTTTAGTGGCAGGGCTGCCAACCGAACTAGCAGTTTCGGCCTAGATTCTTTGGATGAACGGACTATAGTTCATGCGTGAATGCTTGAAGAGCAAATAGTTTAGCTTTGATTTCCAGCGCATTGATGTGCAGCAATTTTTCCTCAGGACCAACAACCACTGGCGGTCATATGTTGAAGCTGGCCGACCCAACCAGTGCTAGAAGCATCAGTGAATAGTTGAATTTCGGCCGCCGCTCGATAAATCATCCTACATTGCAGAGTGACGTTGTGGAGCCACCAGCTGAGGCCTGATTTCATGTCCTCCGTAATACACATAAGTTGATCAAAATCCCCATTCATCTGATGCAATGCTGCAATCTTGGCTGCCTCCAACTTCCTGTAGTGAAGTCTACCGAGCTCAACAGCAGGAGTAGCCGCTACCAACTGGCCTGTGACCCTGGCCACCTCCCGGATTCTCTCCCAACTTTTCGAAAAAAGTGCTTGACAACTTTTGGTGATGGTGTCTACTCTGTGGACTGGTAGGGATACGGTCATAGATACCGTGTCAGTTACATTGCCCAGGTATTCAATTCTCTGAGTGGGGATTGAAACTGACTTTTCTTCATTAATATAAAATCCTAAGCTAGTCGGGGCAGCAATAGTGACCAAAATGGCTGTGAGGCAGCCTTGCCTGGAATTGTGACAGATAAGGGAATCATCAATGTAATTTGTGATGGTAAAGCCCCTCTCGTGCAAATGTGCAAAAACAGGTTTCATGAGTTTAGTGAAAAGCCTAGGACCCTCAGCAATACCGTTAGGCAAGCAAGTACATTGATAAACATCACCCTGCCAAGTGAAACATAAAAAACATTGATGCTCCACCTCAATCCTGACAGAGTAGTAAGCATGTCTAAGATCAATTGAAGCCAAAAAATCACCCTTATTAACCAGCTGAATAGCCCGTTCAAAATTTTCCATCTTGAAATGTTTGTAAGGGATGAATTGATTTAATTTTTTCAGATTGAGCACCAACCTATGTTCACCATTCTTCTTGCATCTCAAGAAAATTGGTGAAATAACTTGACCCTCCTTTCTCTCTGTAAGTTGAATGACCTTAAGTCTAAGAAGTTTGTCAATTTCCTTAGAAATGATACATGTCTCTGTGGCATTAAATATATATTCTAATTCTTGTGAAAACAAGTGGTTAGTGTCTAAGTGACAACCTGCAACAATATCCAAAATGGCTGGATCACAAGTAATTTTATGCCATTCCTTAAGAAAATAGTGAAGTCTGCCAGCCTCAAAAACCTTACTTGCCTCTATTGTTGCCAGGCCTGGGCTAACCCCAGCCCTTGGTGTTTTTTGGAACCGAGTCCTGCCGTGTGGGAAAGTGTTGCCGCTGCACACCCCTGGTCCCCTGCTGCTGAAGACCATAGGGCTGGAACTTGGCGTAACTCCTGTGTGGCTGAGAGCCCGAAAACCCTCTTGCTCTGGAACTTGTGAAGGACCACGTAGAGGGGGCTTCTCAGGCGCGAACTTAAACTTCAGCTTCTCCAAATCCTCGATCTGTTTAGCAGACTGAGACCTTACCTGGAAAATGGGGGAAAAAACCGCAAACCCGGACACAGCAGTGAATGTCCGACCAGCACAACCGCGTGCAAGCTACTGACTGCGTGACGTGGCAAAGCGTATCTCATGCGGAAGCTCAACTCCGCAGAGGGTGACTTGCGGAAGTAAAATTGGATAAGTGTAGATATGGAGACGGGGCCACACGAGCATAAAGCCCAGGCCCTGTAAAACTACAACTAGGTAAATACATTTAGGTAAATACACACACATATTAACTGTGAACAACATATAGTATGGTGTGACCAGCTATATCAATTTATTAAGATCCGAGAAGACTGTTTAACACTATTTCTGTGACATATGATGAAATTTTTAAAATGTTAAAGGAGCTTGATGTAAATAAATCAATGGGACTGGACAGTGTCAAACTGGATTTTGAAGGAATGCAGAGAACAACTAGCTGGAAAAATTTGTAGTTTGATGGTAACATCCTTGACAAAAGGTTTAATGCCTAAGGATTGAAAAAAAGCAAATATCATACCAATATTTAAAGGAGGTGGTAAAGAAGATTCTTTAAACTATAGACCAGTGTCATTGACCAGTGTGGTGGGGAAGTTGTGCAAGAGAGTGGTTAAAGAGAGATGGATGGAGCACTTGGAGAGACAAAATATAATAACAAACTGTCAGTTTGATTTTAGAAAAGGTAGGTCATGCTCCATAAAATTTGCTATCATTTTACTCAAGAGTGATTGACGTCATTCAAGAAAGATAGATGGGTGGACGCAATATATCTTGACTTAAAAAAAAGCATTTGACAAGGTACCACATCGAAGATTGTTATGGAAGATAAGGGAGTATGGAGGCATTGGTGGAAGATTACTTGAGTGGATGAAGAATTATCTTAATGACAGAGAAGTGAGAACAGTAATATGTGACCAGTGTTCATCATGGCTTAAGGTAACTAGTGGTGTCCCACAGGGATCTGTGTTGGGACTGCTAATCTACATTAATGACTTGAGTGAAGAAGTTGAAAGTTATATAAACCTGTTTGATGCAAAACTGCTGAGGAATGTAAAAAATGTGAATGACAGTTTAGTGCTGCAAAGTGATTTAGGTAATATTACTAATTGGAGTATAACATGGCAGATGGAATTTAACTTGAATAAGTCTAAGATAAAGGAGTTTGGTATGAGTGAAAAGACAATGCTATGCGACTATATAAAAAATGGTGTCAAATTGGAGATATTGAAACAGGAAATGGATTTGGGAGTGACTGTTACAGATGACTTGACTCCAGACAAACATATAAATAGAATTGTTAGTGGTATGATGAATTTATTAAAGAGGGTGAGAGTGGCCTTTTCATATCTTGATGAAAGGATGATTAAGAGGATATTAATTTCTGTGATATGACCAAAATTGGAATATGTGGCGGTCGTGTGGTCTCCTCACAAAAAGAAAATTATAATGAAGTTGGAAAGAGTGCAGAGAGCAATTCCAAAGATGGTTCCAAACTTAAGTACTTTAACATATGGAGAAAGATTGAGAAAATTGGACATTACTACATTAGAAGAGAGAAGGAAAAGAGGAGATTTGATACATGTTTATAGACTGGTTAATGGTATGGAGGATGTGGATAAAGAAGACACACACAGTACAAGAGGACATGGTTTAAAGTTGGAAAAGGGTTTTTGTAGAAGAGATGTCAAGAAGTATAGTTTCCCTCAGAGAGTTGTGAACAATTGGAATGAACTTCATGAGAAGATTGTAATGGCTGGGACTGTGCATACTTTTAAGGAGAAATTTGCTAAAAGATATAGAGATAGGACACCATGAGTTTACTCCTCTCCTGTAGACCACAACTAGGTAAATACACACACTCGCTGCTGATGTCACGCAAAGAGGACGTCTTGAACGGCTCCCAGGGAGAAATTTGCTAAAAGATATAGAGATAGGACACCATGAGTTTACTCCCCTCCCATAAACCACAACTAGGTAAAAACAACTAGGTAAATACACACACTTGCTGGCGATGTCGCGCAAAGAGGACATCTTGAACGGCCCCCAGGGAACAAGCTACAACAGGCATTGGAGCCTGACCTAGACGTATGTACAGGAGGATAGAGGGCCATAGGGTTCTCCTGTCTCCATAAGTTAAGTTTTTTGGATTGTACAGACAAAAGTAAAATGGAGCAAGAAACAGAACTGAGTGGTGCGGCCAGTCGTACGACGCAGTAAAAAATGCCACTGAATTAAAATCTGCTATTTATTGCAACGCCTCCAGGACGCAGAAGATTGACTGAGGACAATTTGGATAAAGAATTTTCTGGAGTTAGAAACAAAAGAGGAAATAGGAGGTTGATCAACGTAGAAAGAGAGTTAAGGTACTTGAAGGAAGTGATGTCAAGTTTAATGGACAAGCAGGACAGACTGACAACAGAAAACACAGATCTGAGATTGAGATTAGATGAGTGTGAGAAGGTCAGTGTAACCAATCAAGGATTAAAGGAGGAGATACAGGAGATAAGGAAACAAAAAATGATATACTAAAAGTTACATGTCAAGACTACAAAAATTCTTTAAGGAGCTTGCAGGAAAGAGAACAGGATGGGATTGAGGACAGGGTGGAAGGTGGATTGGGTGAAAACAAGCTGAAGGAATTATGAAATGCATGGAAACAAGAACAAGAAGAGGTAGTAAAGAGACAAATTCAGGAAAAGGCAAAAGATGCTGTAATAAAAGTAATTAAGGAGAAAGAAGATATAGTGCGTGATATGGTGGATAAGAGGAAATGTTTCCATGATTTTTAGAATGAAGGAAAATAATATGAATAAGTTCATGAGAGAACGTGAAGGGAGAGAATTAGCCAAGACTGTTATTAAAAAGGTCCAGGACAGCACACAGGAGCTGGACCAGGAGGTTGAGGAAGTGATTAGGTTGGGAAGGTTTAGTGAAGGGTGGTAGGAGACCAGTGAAAGTGAGAATGAGATCCTAAGTGGTGGTGGAGGAAATTATGACAAGGAAAGGGAAGCTAGCCGATGATACTGAACATAAAGGTATTTTGATAAAAACAGATATGAACCTAGAGGAGAGGGAAAAGAGAAAGTGCTAAGAAATTAAGCTAAGGAAAAAGATGAGAAAAGGACAGAGATCAAGAAAAAAGACTTTCTACTGGAGGGTTCTGAATATGAGACTAAAGTAGTAGTATCTATGGAAGAAGGAAAAACTCATGGAGGAGGCAAGCAATTAAGAGTGACTTATACTAATATAGATGGGTTGTTATCCAGCGTGTTGAAGGTTAAGGATTATTTTAAAGAGAAAAACCTGGATGTAATGTGCATTGTTGAAACAAAACTAAGAGCGGAGATCCATGTTGATTTTAATGAAGATGGATATAATAGCGAGAGAAGAGACAGGAAAGATAAAGCAGGAGGAGGAGTGCTAATAATTGTTTGTAGTAATGTATGTGTGAAGGATGTGCAATATGGTGATGGTATGGTGGAAGTAGTGGGAGTAACAATCAAAACAAAGGAATTGGGAAAAAGGAAAATCATAGTTTCATATATGCCACCCAAGACAAATACATGGGGAACTGAGGAACAAAGATATGCAAATAGAGGTGATTAAGTCCTTAGATAATATGTTGAGAAGAGATGGAAGAATACTTTTAGTTGGAGACTTTAACTGTAAAAAAAATAAATAAAGTGAACAGAGATGGAAATAATGGACAATGCAAGACAGTGGAGCAAAGAAGATGTTATGGGAAGGCAGACTTTGCAAAGTTAAGGGAATACTTTGCAGGAGCTTTGTGGAATCAACTATAAACAGCAAGCAAAGTACCAGGGAATTGGGATATGTTTATGAGTATTTATAATGATGGGATTAAGAGATATGTTCCCCTAAATCAGAATCAGTGAGAGGGAGAGAAAGGAAGACTGGTATAGCATAAGATGTAAATTAGCAACAGTGAAAAAGAAAGCAGCATGGAATAGATGGAGAAAAAGCAGAGGACTTAATAATTGGGAAGAATTTAAGACAACAAAAACTAATATGTCCAAACACTAAAAGGAACAAAGGAGCTTTCAGTTGACAAATGCAAAAATGAGCCAAAACTTTTATAAGTATGTTAATGAGAAAATAATAAAAAAGCAAACAATAGATAGATTAAAAGTTGATAATGTCACATACAAGAATGCAAGATCACAGGCAGAAATAATGAATAGGTACTTTCAATCAATATTCACCAAAGAAAGCAAGTTTGAAGGGATGCAAACAGGCCATAGGGACAAGGAAATGAAGATCCATGTAGAAGTCAGGAAAATCAGGAAGATTATGAAAACCTTGGATGTGAATAAGGCTCAAGAACTGGATGGGGTGTCAAATTAGATATTGAGGGAATGTCATGACCAGCTGGCAGAGATATTACATAACATCATAGTATGTTCTTTTAAGGAAGGAAAAGTCCCTCTAGACTGGAAAAGGGCAACCATTGTACCAGTTTTTAAGGGAGGTAACAAAGAAGAACCACTGAACTACAGATCAGTGTCCCCAACAAGCATGGTTGCAAAACTAGCAGAAAATATAGAGCATTAAATATAATTGAGGAGAGGGACGAATGGGCAGAATGTGTCTACTTGGATCTAAAAAAAGCTTTTGATAGAATACCACATCAGAGATTGCTATGGAAAATTAAAAACATTGGTGGTTTACAGGGAAAAGTACTAGATTGAATAACAGATTTCTTAAAAGACAGAGAAATGGGAACAATGATAAAAAGTGAAGAATTGAAATGGTGTAGAGTTATAAGTGGAGTTCCACAGGGAATGGTTCTGGCCCCTGTAATGTTTATAGTGTATATCAATGATATGGTTGATGAGGTGGACAGTTATATAAGCTTATTTGCAGATGATGCAAAGTTATTGAAATGAGTGGAAAATGACATGGATTGTGAAATGCTACAGAAAGACGTGAATAAGATACATGAGTGGAGCAAGAAATGGGAAATGGAATTTAATGCAAAAAAAGTGCAAAGTAATGGAACTAGGAAAAACCAATAGAAGACAAACGAGATCTCACACTGGGAGGGGTAGAAATAAAAAAAAAAAAAAGAAAGACCTGGTATTGCAATAAATGACAATTTATCACCAGAAAAACATAGTTGGGGAAACTTATGAGTTACTAAGAAAAATGAAATAGACATTTACCTATATAGATGAAGAGATGATGAAAAACTAATAGAATACATGATTCAATCTAAACTAGAATAGGCTGCTCTTATATAGTCACCACAAAATAAGAAAGATGTAAGGAAGCTGGAAAGGATTCAAAGAGCTGCAACCAAAATGATTCCAAGTTTGAAATACCTAACATATGAGGATGGATTAAAGGTACTAAAACTTCCAACATTGCAACAGAGGAGGGAAAGAAGAGACCTAATTGCTATATGCAGGGCATGGAAGGGGATGGACGCAGTTGACAAAGAAGATCTATTAGTGTTTGACTCAAGAAATACAAGAGGAACACGGCATGAAATTGGAAAAGACTGTGTATAGAAGAGACATTAAGAAATTTAGTTTTCCAAACAGAAGCATAGAAATATGGAACAGTTTGGATGAAATAGTGATTCAAGCAAGAAATATTCATGACTTTAAGGTTGAATTGGATGATTATATGTATGGAGGCAGGACAGCACAAACATAGCCCTTTTTCAGTAAAACACAACTAAGTAAATCAAATAGATAAATACACACACTAAGAGGAGGAACATTGATAAATTAGGCCTCATTACACACACACATTGAGAGAGAGAGTGCAAGCGATTACATTTAATCACCGTGATCAACTAATTCCACACTTCTACTTTTCTATACTTTAACACCTTTTCTCCTTTGAGGAGGACTCACTCACTCCTCCAAGGAGGTACATCCCCCCCAATTCCAAGCCTGTTGTAGATGTGAGGGGGCTTAGGGAAAGGGGTCCGTGGTCCAATGCGGAGGGGGTTGCATTAGCTGCCCTCTCTGTCTTGGACCACAGCCCTCAGTCCAACTAATTTGCCCATTGTTCCCTTTCCCCTTTTTATTTCTTCCTTCCATCACCCACTTTACATCTTTCCCCTCCCCTCCTCCTACCCTGTTCCCTTCCTTTTCCTACGGTGTAAGAGCCAAGTCTATGGCATGCAAAGTTGGCCTTTAGAGTCAGTCATGACTCTAAAGGCCTAAGAGTGCCACGGATATGGTATACCCTTGTGTAAACCTTTACCCTTACTCTCCACGGGGCTCTGGAGAGTGGACTGTTTTCTTTCCCCAATTTTCACAGAGGGTCACCATGCCCAGTGATGAAAATTCTTTAATTAATGGGGCCTCAGGGACTGCCCCTAAACAATCCCCCCACACTTTCCTTGGTTTTTCTAAGCCAGCGTTGGTACGAACTAATGCTGATGTGATGACCTCGCTCCACCACCAACACTTCCTATACCTACATCTCTGACCTCCAGACTCATCCTCCAATATTGTTACTATAGAACCATACCTCATGCACCACTCCTTACCCTCACAATGCTCTTTTGATCATGTTACTAAGACTGTCTCATCCTCTCGCCTCCGTCCTTTTACCACTCAGTCATCTGATCTTTTACATTCACTCTTTGGACCTTGGCATTGGCTGTAATATATTGTAGTACCACAGACTGCCCCATATGCAGACAATACCATATCCTTCTAAAAATGCTTACAGTGCCAGGTAGGTTGGGTCACACGTGTGACCCGCCAAGACCACACACACCTCGTAATTGTTGACACAGAGGCACAGTTACAAACCATACAGAAATTCACAGATCTACACGGGAATCCCTTCCCCATCTTGCTAGATCAGCAGCTAAATACCTGCACTGGCACCATTGCTATTCCTCCAGAACAGTGCCCAGTTGACAACATCCCATGGCATGACTTCATCAGACCTGAAAGAGCTCGTTGCTGACTACCATGATGTCACTTCAGTGCACTGCTATTCCTTACCCCCACATGGCCGACGCAAAGTTTCTGTTAAAATTGCCAGGATTGTATTCATTGGTCAAGACTTCCCTGACAACCTACGTGTAGGTGGATCATGTTACAAAGTGAAACCTTACATACTATCTCCCTGCCAGTCTTAAATTTGTTGGTGTTTTGGCCATCCAGTAAAGTACTGCAGGTCAACTACATGCTGCCCGCTTTGCTCTTCACCAATTCACACTCGAGTGGACTGCCCTTCCCAAAACTGAATCTGCGATAATTGCACATGAAACTACAATGTATTCTATCTTGGCTGTCTTGCCTACTGCTTTGAACCAGAGGTTGCTGCCATACACTTCATGAATGGATATACCCTTAAAGAAGCTCAACAACAAGCTTTTCTTCTTGGATTCTGACCTCCCACTGTCTCAAAACCTGTACCATCTCCTGCTTCCTTGACTCGTATGAATCCTCCAGCTAACATTGGTCCTTTGACTTGTACAAATCCTCCAGCTAACATGCCTGCTATCACAACTTCTAATGCCTTCTCTTACCTGAACCCAGACACTCCATCTTCAACACCTTCAGCACTCCCCCTACAGCCACAATGCAATTGCAAGCAAGCTAAACGCCTTCTCCACACTTCCCTACCTTCCAACCCCACCACAACTTCCCCTAAGTCAACCACACCTTCAGCATCGTCTTCACCTCCATATAAGCAAGTCTCTACTCCCTGACCTTTTTCTCCAGTTCACAAGGCTGAGACCATAATGGATATTGGAAACTATGTTACTTAGGATAGTCCTCCCTGGGCCTCTTCTACCACTATCATTTCACCTTCTTCCACAGATACTACAGTCATTTCTACTGTTGCTGAAATCCATCATCCTCCGAATGCACTCCCTCCAATATCTCTATCTCTCCTACTTCTCCCACTCATCCTTCCTACCAACCCTCTGAGTGCCTCACACCTAGTCCCCTTAAATGCCTTTCAACATCTTACCTCAATGGAATCCCACCCCTCTTTAGCATCCATCTCACCAACCCCTCTGCTCTCCTCCTCTACTTCATCCCACCCCTTCTTGCCCACAATACAGGGGCAGTACACCTAGTTTCCTAAAACTTCTATTGCCCCCTGGTTATACCATTGAATCTTTCACATCCCTGGACTCTCCTCCTAGCCTTAACTCCTTCAGCTCTGATTCCCCTCCCCCATCCCCTCTACTTGTTTCTGACACTCCTATTCCTACTACTTCTGTCACCTGTATTTCTACCAATATTACATCTCGTTAACTTTACTCTCCTTCTAATCTTCTCTTTCTAGTGTCTGTTATTCACTGGAATATTTGTGGCTTTTGCTCTCACAGACAAGACCTCTGATACCTTCTTTTGAGCTAAATAGTCTGCCTTCAAGAAACTTTCCTCACTTACATACCCATCCCTATTCCTGACTATCACTTCCTATCTTCACCTCATTCCCTAACTGTTACTGCTATCTTAGTGCACCAGAAGACCCCCTATGTCTCCTTCAATATTAAAACTACTATTCCATGCTCCCTTGTACATGTGTATCTTCACAGCTGAATCACTGTTGTCTTTATTTACTATTCCCCCTCTATCCCTATTGACTTTTCTACTTTTCATCACCTTTCCTTATTGCTTCTCCCTCTGTTGGTGGTTGGGGACTTCAACTGCTGACATATCCTTTGGCGTGACTGTTATTTCTTCCCGAGGTCACTCCCTTCAACAGTCTCTGTCTTTCTCTGATTTATCATTCTTAACTCTTACTACCCTACTCACTTTGATGCCCGAACATAATCTTTTTCCTGTTTAGACCTCTCACTTTGCTCCCCTGCTCTTATTTTGCAGTTCCATTGGTCAGTCAGTCCTAGACCAGGTTCCTGTCAATGATCACTTTCCTATTCTTTTGTCTCCTACATCTTGTGTCCCACTACCCAGCCCTCCAAGATGGTGCTTTGATAGAGCTGACTTTCATGCTTTCTTAACTCTGTCAAACCTGTTCTTACCTCCCTCATCCTTTACTTCAGCATTTGGTATGCTCACCTATTTTGCTATAATAATGTGAGATATGTGCATATCTCAGACTACAACCTGTAAACAATATGTTTCTTCCATTACCTCTACTACCCCTATTGCAGCAGTCTGGAGATGTATCTATAAATTATCTGGCAGGCATCTATCCCCTATAGCAATAACATTGAATCTTAATGGTAACTACAGTAAACCCCCGCACTTGGTGAATCTCAGCTTGACGAAATTTGCTTTTGGCGGTAGGGTGGCCATGGACCACCGAGTGCATGCTTGGCGATTTGAATTCAAACTTGGTGGTCCCCTAGCGGCCTCACGGCGAACCACGTGGCTCCCCGGTGACGTCAGACCTCTCTCTAAACCTATCAGAACGCAGTATGAGAGTCCCCATCAGCCATTTTGTTTGTGCAACCCTTTTTTCTGCTAGTGTGGGAACGAATTCTGGCGATTTACTGCCAACATGGCTTCTACCAGCGCAACAGTGGGGGTAAGGACAATGGTGGTGACAGCAAGGACGAAAATGGGCGAGGGGAACGGGTGGAGAAACGGGAGTTACAGCTTTTATATCATGTCTTATTAGCTTTATTTATTGTTTATTGGTCTGTTTTGGACATGTGTTTTAATATGTGAAGGCAAAAGATGTTATTTTAGCTTGAAAGATGGCATTTAAGGGGTCAAAAGAGAGACTTTAGCAATTAACAAAGACTGATTGAGGCATTTTTTAGGCAATTTATATGGTATAAAGAACTCATGCTTGGCAAAATTCACATTTGGCAGTAGTTTTGCTAGACTAATTAATTCACCAAGTGTAGGGGGTTACTGTATGTAACAGACCTATTGTAAATGGCCAACAAGTTGGGCCCCTTTTTTCAGTGAAGTCAGTACAGGTGCTCATTTACCTACTGATTTTCAGACTACCAAACTTATTACAGAATGCACACCTAATTATCTTCTATCTGAGCTCTTCTGGCTCTTACAATTCTCCCTTTACATTTTCTGAACTTGGTTCGGCTGTCTAATATAGTCGTAATACCTCTGAGGGTCCTGATGGCATCCATTATTGGATGCTTCGCCATTTAACTCCTTCTTCCATATCCTTCCTCCTTGCATTATTTAATAGAATTTGGACAAAGGGTGAATTTCCCCCTTCATGGTGCAAAGCCCCTATTATTCCCTTCTTAACCCTTTCAGTGCTCCGGACCACGATCGTGGCTTTGAGGGAAATGCCTCCTGTCCACGATCGTGGTCCCATATTTGACGAGTCATAGAATTAAACCGCGTGCCTCCTGGCTGCTGCTAGTTGCCAGATGACATTTTCCCATCTTCCCTCGACTCATGGGATGCGCCATCAGTTGCATGGTAAGAAAAATATAGTCACAGTGGCAATAGAGTATCAGATGCCCCTTTTTTTCACAATTACAGTAAAGTCCCGGGTTACGTCGGTCTCGAGTTACGTCAAACTCGTAGTTACGTCAGTCCACTATAAGGCAATTTAAGATTAAAAAATTGAAAATTTATAAATCGTAAAGTGCGGGATTTATTGTTATTGTTGGTGGTTGCCCGCCACACCGCCCGCCTCACGCTTGAATACAATAACACCCTGCCTCACTTCCACCACACCGTCGCCCCTGGCAAGAGTGTTATCCTACTTCTGCGTTTACTGACTCAAGTTCTTAGTATCTTGCTCAATGGCACCAAAGAGAAAACTTCTTAGTGACAGCAGTGATGCTAAGAAAAGGAAAACCATTACGCTACAAGAAAAAAGAGGACATAATTAAAAGACATGAGAAGGGAGGTAGCAGCTGTGTGTGAGGAAGGGAAGAAGAAAATGGGAAGCCCGTTACCATGACAACGGAGAGGTTGACGACCTTGAGGGCTCGCACACCCATCACAACAATAACAACTCTGGAGCCTTCACGTGGGCCACACGACACTCGCAGCTGACTTGCACCGTCTGTGCCTGTCTGCCGATCCCTATTGCACTTTCCTATTGCATTTCCTGCCCCGCTGCCCACGCTTCTACTCCCACCGCACTGCACTACGCTCCCAGCTGTCCACCCTGGGCGTCACAACATTCGACCTGCCCACCCTTCTGGCGGCCTCAGGCATCCACCCCTCTCGGCAACCTGCAGTCCTTCGCGTTCGTGGCCCTAATCAACAACAAAAACAAGCTTGTGTTTCATATTCCTACATACTTGTAAATAATATAACAATATAACCTTTAACTTACCTGAATGACCATAAACAATGATTGGTTGAAAACTCCATAATATGCTTTGAAATGTACGGAAACTCGAGTTACGTACAAAATCGACTTACGTCATGTTTCAGGAACGTAACTCTGACGTAAACCGAGACCTTACTGTATTATTATTTTACGATGTTGCTAGTGGCTATTTATGCATTTATTTACAGAAATAACAAGAGTAATGATCAAATCTTGTTGTTAGAGAGCAAATATGCCAGATATTATTTGTTTATTGGTAGTATATTGCGTATTTCGTATATTACCATATACGGGCATGCGTATCCTCGCTTATGATAGTATGTACATCAAGAAAACACTCTGAAAACGTATTTTATATTATTTGTGTGGGCATAATGTATGCACAGGTGTGAAAAATAATTACCCTAGCACATTCTGGAGCAGTTCTGAGCAACTGCAGTTCAAATCAGGCAGAAAATTCTGTGTAATTTAGTGAAAACACCTGCACAAGTTGCGGCAGAAAATAACCATCTGCTATGATAGCAATACTCAACAGCGCACAACATACCATCAGAAAGCCAACTAACTATCATTGGTGCACCACTTTCCAGGGTGAGTAAAGACCTAAATTTTTTACAGTATATGCGTAAGACTATTATGCATGAGAATATTGATTCTTTTCAATTTTGCAAACCTTGATTTTTCGGCCGAATTTGCGTCTCACAGACATGACCCAAAAACCTATTTGCACCCTGAAAGGGTTAAGCTTGGCAAGACTGGTACCTCACCATAGGATTACAGCCCCATTGCTCTAACCAGCTGCCTTTGCAAATTACTTGAAAGGATGGTAAATTCCCATCTGATGTGGTTTTGGAATCTAAACAACTCTCCTCTCAATTTGGTTTCTGACACTGCAGAAGCACTTCTGACCCCCTAGCATACATGGAAACTTTCATTTTTACAGCTTTTGCTTCCTGTGAATCCGTTCTTGCTGTCTTTGACTTTGAGAAGGTTTTTGATACAAGCTGGAAATACCACATCTATTATCAGTTGTCCTCTAATGGTATCAATGGTAATATGGGTGTTTTTATATAGTCATTCCTTAGTAAACGTTTTGTGTCTGTGTCAACTCTCATACTTTCTTAACTTTCTCTCAATGCAAGGGAGTTCCCCAAGGCTGTGTCCTTAGTACCACTTTTTTCCTTCTGGGCAGTTGGAGTTCATTCATCCCTTTATGTTGATGATTTTGCTATTTATGCCTCAGGGTCATCTAATCCTGAACTACACTCTCTCCTTCAGACTGCATGTTAACTCGTTTCTCCTATTCTCAACCTGCATATTCTTCCATTTCATTGTCACACCTTCCCGGCCTGGCTACTTCCTACCCTTTCAATATGCAATTCTGTGATATACAAGTCTTAAGTCTAAGACTCCTCCTCCTGTTCTAAAGGCCTACTTTCTTGAACACATTTTGACACAGTGCAGACACCCCAGTTTATACAGATGGGTCCAAGTCTGTTGATGGCTCTGGTTTTGCCATCCTCTTTCCTAATCAACACTTACAGTTTTGTCTGCCATCAGTCACCAGTGTTCTTACCACTGAACTCTATGCCATCCTCTATGCCCTAAAACATATCTCCATTTATCCATCATAATCTTTTACTATCTTCACTGACTATACCAACTCCCTGTCACTTATCCAATCTATTTTGTCTACTAATCCATTAGTCTGCAAAATCCAGGACTGGCTTTTCTGTCTTTCAACACTGAAAAAGACCATCCACTTCTGCTGGGTGTCAAGCCATGTGGGTATACCTTGCAATAAGTGGGTTGAGTTTTTTGGTTCGCATGGCTACATCATTGGGTACCCCAACTCTTCAGTATATTCCATGCTTGGACTACTTTCCCTTCTTCCGCAAATACTTGTATGACCGTTGACAATCCTCCTAGTCCAAACTCTCAACAAACAAATTTCTTGCAGTCAAACCCTCTATTTCTCCTTGGTTGAACCTGTGGCACCAAAATAAATGTACAGAAACAATACTGGCTCAGTTACGTATTGATCACACCAACTTCACCCACTCCTGCCTCATGAACAACTCTTCACCTTCATTATTCCCAACTTGTAACGAAGCCCTCTCTGTCTCCCACATTCCTCTCTTCTGCCCTGCACATACACTCCCCGAACAACTGCCTTCCCCCATTTAGCATTCCTCTCCCACCCTCCAAGGCTCTGTGATATTCTCACTGAGTCACATACCTTCTCTGCAGATCACCTCATCTACCTAAAGCAAATCAGAGCTCTTAACTTGATATAATGAGTGTACCATAAGGTACACTTCCCACCCTAACACCCACTAAACCCATAACCCTACCATTATCCTTACCACTCCCCTTTGCTTGCCATAGCACCATATGACCTTAGTTGCCAGGTGCTATTCATACCCATTGATTGATCGATCCTCCAAGAGGAAGACCTCCTCTTTGAGGACCAAAGACTTCCATGGTCAGCCACCCTAGAGGAATAAAATCACTTACATGCAATTTGCCAGAATTATTTCCTTATCAAGAAAGGCTCACATTATTGAGATGGTTTATTGATGTGACGAGCACCTACATTTCATTTTGTTTATTTTCATATATGATATTTGACTGTTGGGTTTAGACAGAATCATTGTTACATACAATTATAGTGTTTGAAGTTTTGCATGTCCACAAACCCTAGGTACGACATGCACACTTATGACGTCATCCTGGGGCAAGAGGGTTAATCTGATTTAGGTGGTTTACAAATAGTGTTTTATCCATTTGTCTCCTTCCATATACAATCTTTATAGTTTAATCCATATTCTTGTTAGATTTATTTTATAACTTCCCTTCCCCTTAAAAGAATATAAGTAAATAAACAATTAATGTCAGTCATATTAGATTCAACTCATTCTGTGATTTCTGGATCACATCCTAATTTTTTTTTTTTTTTTTTAGATAGTACCACTGCCATATATTTCATTTATATATTTGAATTTTTTACTCTGGACTGTATTGAAAATTTTGCCTTGGATAACTTTGAATCTCTCTCTCCTTCACCTCTACTCCCTCACCTTATCATGACTGCTGTTAAATCCTTCAGTTCTCTCTCTCTCTCTCTCTCTCTCTCTCTCTCTCTCTCTCTCTCTCTCTCTCTCTCTCTCTCTCTCTCTCTCTCTCTCTCTCTCTCTCTCTCTCTCTCTCTCTCTCTCTCTCTCTCTCTCTCTCTCTCTCTCTGTAGATGCACCTCATGGCTTTAACCTTCAGAAAGTTCCCTTTGAGTGTTATTTTGATCTTTTACCATGAACATACCTTGTCTGGCCAACTCTTTCTCATATCTTTTAGCATTCCACTTTTTTTTTTAATGGGGGATGGAGTGATTTATATACATTCTCAACTTACTCAAATCTGTATACTGCTGTCTTGTTAGTTTCATCTTTTAAGGTTTTGAGTTTATCTTCTGTAGGCAGATACACTCTGTTTAATCAGTAATACAAGTTATGTAAGAGTAATCTTGTAGCTGTGTACAATTGATGCATCATTATGCAGAGTGCCAAAGACTCAATGCAAAAGGCAATAATATGCCCCTATTCCAAGTAATGTTAGGCTAGCCCCCCACCACCTTCACATAATGCATGTTGTTAGTACATCCTGTGGAGTGGAATCAATGATTTTGGCCATAACTTTTCAGTAGTGAAATAGATAAATAAATAAACAAAATTGATTATTATTAGATTAAGAAAAAAGAAAAAATAACAAAAAATTTCTTAGCAATTTATATGTGATACTAACTTTTAAATAGACAGTTTGGTGGCTTTATGTCCCTCCATAAAGAACACTGTACAAGCAACCCCCGCCTAACGAATGGGTTACATTCCTAAAAAAACGTTTGTTGCCTGAATTTTCGTTAAGCGAATAACAAGTTTGACCCCTGACTTGAACTTCCATTGAGAGTAAACAAAGCGAGAGTGCATCTTAGTACAGAAAAGGTTTAATACAGGCCAGTTTCATCTAGATTAATTATCTGTTTACTACAATAGCCACTACTAGAGATATGCTGCTTTAAGACAGACAGACAAACACATCAGCAGCAGGACGATCGGCACTGGCAGACTCACCTGTTGTCTGTATGTTGTGTAAACCAACTCGCTTATGGAAGTGATCAAACCACCCCTTGCTTGCACCAAAGGGAGTCTTGGCTTTTTCCTCCTCAGGTAACTGTGCTTGGACATCTTCCCAGAGTGAGTGTGCCTTGGCAATGATGAGCACTGTAGATACAGGCATGCAGCAATGTACCTGGTCATTAATCCACATTTCCAAAAGGCTTTCCATTTTATCCATTGCAGAGTCACGAGTTTGGGTGATTCTTTTAGCTTGCAAGGAAGATACAGTATCACCAGCCTTCTTAATAGAGTCTGTTGACTTTAAAATAGTAGAGACAGTAGCTGGAGTCAAGCCATGATAGCGAACAATGCTATTAGTTTTCTCGCCTCTCTCGTGTCTGTGAATAATATCCAGCTTCACTTCAAGAGTAACAGACTTCCAGGTCTTCTTAGCAACATTAGGCGATATTATAGGGCTGGTTGCAGGGTGTTTTGGTTGCATGTTGAGTGAGGGAAGACAAGCTGCTGCTGGATGCTGTTGATTGTTTTTAACTAAGGGCGGAGAAGAGTAGGGGAGTGAGTGGTGTGCGTTTTGCCCATGAGAGGTGCTAGTGTATTCAAAAGCCAGTCAACTTGCGTGATGCGACGGGGCTTTCAAACTTGGAGAAAATTACCTGGATAAAAGTTTCTTAAAGCGAGTTTGGTGTTCGTTATACGAGCAGATGGTAGTAAAAGGAAACGTTTGTTTTAACGAAATTTCATTGTGTGAACGTTCGTTATTGGGGGTTGCCTGTACTGTCCCTGGTTGTTACTAGTGGCTCTGTAAAGTCAGCAGAGGTGGTAGAAAATCTTAAGATACTTGTATGCCAAGTATGAAGTGTCCCTTTCATATTCTTCCATCTATCAACTCAACACAACCCTCCAGATAAATATCTACTCTTTTACATTGACATTCAACTTTCACCTGTCTTATACGCTGAACGTCCTCAGTCTGTCCTTATTTATGTGATTGATTTTGTAAAATTCAGTTGTAAAACATTCGATTGAATAGCAGACTTAAGAACATAGAATAGTAATGTGTCCCAGATCTTCATATAAGTGTTCCCTGAAGCCCATAAAATTCCTGAAATATTATATAAATTGCCTACATAAACAATATAACAAGAATAAAGCAAGAAAATTGAGATAAGTGGTCATCTCTCTATACGTGGTCACTGTAATGTCGTATCCTTACCTTATATTAAACCCTCTCCCAAGGCTGGAGGGCCATTGCTTTTATATCCCCTCCAAGGGTAAGGTTGACTCCATGAATTCACTGAAGCATGTCATAGCTACAGTAATACTGGGCACTTCCACACAGCACAACTTGCAAACATCAGTAAGAGCATGGGATACACTGGCCACTGGCCAGTATTGTGTGAGGACTTAACTATCATTCACTCAACAAATGCTGTCTTACATTGAACAACCAGTTTTACACAGGATTAGAGAGAGAGAGAGGGAGAGTATCCATTTGGTTGCAGTATTAAGTAATTTTGATCAATTTCATTGTGATATTTCACAACTCAGTTGCACTTCAAGACTCCACAATTCACTTTTCTTGATGAAATTACATGAATCTTGATCACTGTTGTTTTTCAGCTGCATACATTATTACAAGCAAAGATCATTGTGATGTGATTTTTTTAAAATTCCTCTCCCATCTAGCGGTAGTTTGTGTTCCAAAACGTCCTCCGGAAGCTTCCAGAAGGTTATGGAGGATGCTGCAGTGCACCATAGCAGGGTTATGACAGCATCTATGGCTTAGGGAAGATGGCTTAGGGGAGCTCACAGGTGATATGCATTTTCCTTGTTGGGGGTGAGACAGTGTTGATAAATAAACTCTTACAGGGCTCTGTGGCCTCTCTCTTCCTCATGCCTAATTAAAACTTAATTTCTTATATAAGTAATTTCAACAGCTTATTTGATTGACTGTTCCAAATGAAGGATGTTGGGGAGAGGGGGGGAGTGCAGGTGATGTCCTGATGTCCTGTGGAACACTCCTTATATACCAGCTACCTGTCATTTGTTCAAAGCCAGTGTGTTATCAAGATCATTTACTTGGTTATCTGGCTATATGAATAGGCAATGGAAGGGCATTGGGGTAGGTAAGAGTGAGAATAGAAGTAAAGGACCATAACAAGGTGTTGTGAAAAACTCTGAAGTGAGAAACATGATTAATGTAAGGGCAAAAAACTGAACAAATATATTAGAGAAAACTGGGATAATTTCTTATAATTCCTGGAGTTTAATATAGAAACTCTAATATATATTGTGTGATATTTTAGGTGTAAGCTAGAAAGTTAATGGAGTAGATATAGGTTATTTGGCAAGGGCTTGGTCCCAATTGTATGTTCCTCATAAGAAGTTAATTTTGCATCTCAGTATTTCAAATTTCAATCTCAGTATTTTCCGTCCCAATTATGATCAAGATTTGAGATACTAGTGTAAGTGATATTAGAGGAGAGGTCGGACTGTTTGCTCTCTTAGTGCTGCTACAGAGGCAGTGTGTGGATTTATCAAGTTGTGAGATACAGGAAAACAGCCACACTCAGTTCGGGCTGTCCTGCCTCCTAATTTATTTTTATCCAGAATTTCCTTAAATTTATAGATGGTTTTAGCCCACAGTTTCATTGTCAAGTTTGCTCCATGTTGCTTTACTTCTATGAGGAAAGCTATATTTCTTGATGTCTCTTCAGCAATCACTCATTTTCAGTTTCCTTCCTTTCTTCTAGTGTAGTTACTGTATAATAATACATAATGTATTTGTACAGGATATTGTATGAATTTTATGGGTTTTCTTTAGGGGCTTATATATAAAGATACATGAGAGTACAGTGGGTACATTGAGAGTTAGTACAAATATTGTTTTTAATTATCTTAATTTCATTGCTTTCTTCTTGTGTTTATTTTATTTATGTAACGTGTTTTATTACTTTATACAATAACTGTATTTAGATATGATGTTTCATTATTTTCATGGGTTTTAGGAAGGCACATGTATAGGTCTCAGAATACATTACTACTTTTTTGTATTCATTCTTAAGTCCAGTATATGATCGTTTGTTTTACAATTTGGCTTTTAGGAAGCAATTACAATCATATATTGAGCAATACCCGTACTGTATTTTCTGACTCAAAAAATACACTGATTCAAATACCCCTAATAGCTCCAACATAATAAAAGTCATTTGAGAAATTATCCAAGCTGTTCAGGACATGAAAAAGGCGTGTGTGCCATGGTACTACTGCTGGCAACAAGATCAGTGCTTACCTAGCATACTGACTGCATGTGTATGTGTGTATTTACCTAGTTGTAGTTTTACAGGGCCTGGGCTTTATGCTTGTGTGGCCCCATCTCCATATCTACACTTATCCAATCCTACTTTAAAAGTATGCACGCTTGTTGCAGACACCACTACTTCATTTAAACTGTTCCACGTCTCAATACATCTCTGCGGGAAACTATATTTTTTAATATCTCTCAGACATCTTCCTTTTCTCAGCTTTTTACAATGCGATTTTGTGCTTTGGATGTCATATTCTTCTCTCAGGATCAGTTTCTCATTATCCACTTGGTCCATTCCGTTGATCAATTTATAAACTTGTATCAGGTCTCCTCTCTCCCTTCTTTGTTCCAGGGTTGGTAGATCCATAGCCTTTAGTCTCTCCTCATATGTCATCCCTTCAAATTCTGGAACCATTCTTGTAGCCATTTTTGTAGCCTCTCCAATTTCCTTATGTGTTTCTTTTTATGAGGGGTCCACACTACTCCTGCATATTCCAATCTGGGTCTTATTATAGTACTTATCAATTTCTTCATCATTTCTTTGTCCATGTAGTGAAATGCTACTCCAATATTCCTTAGCAAATTATATGTTTCTCTAAAATTCTATCAATATGGCTTACTGGTTGATTGTTTTCTTCCATCGTCACTCCTAAGTCCTTTTCCTTTTTACTTTCTCCAGTTCTACTCCATCTCCCATCTTATAGATTCCCACAGGTCGTCTTTCACTCTTTCCCATTTCCATGACATGGCTTTTGTTCACATTGAATTCCATTTCCCACTTCTTACTCCATTCCCAGATCTTATTTAGGTCTTCTTGCAGTATTTCACAATCCTCCTTTTGCTTTATAACTCTGCACAGTTTCGTATCATCCGCAAACAGATTTATGTAGCTGTTCACTCCTTCTGGCATGTCGTTAATATAAATGAGGAAAAGTATTGGTGCCAATACTGACCCTGTGGCACTCCGCTTTCTACTGCTCTCCACTTGGACTTCATATCTTTAACTACCGTCCTTATTTCTCTCCCCCTCAAATAATTTTCTATCCATCTCAATGTGCTTCCTTTTAAGCCACCCTTCTCCTCTAACTTCCACAGTAATCTTGCATGTGGCACTTTGTCAAACGCCTTTTTTAAATCCAAATAAATACAGTCAACCCATCCTCTCTCTCTTGTACTCTATCAACTATTCTAGAATAGAAACTCAATAAATTAGTTACACAAGACCGTCTTTTCTAAAACCAAATTGGCTATTTGATATTAATTTGTTGTCTTCAAGGAATTCGATCCATTGTTTCTTTATTATTCTTTCACACATCTTGCATATTACACTAGTTAGTGATACCGGTCTGTAATTTAAAGGTTCTTCCTTCCTTCCGCTCTTATATATGGGAACCACCTCAGCTCTTTTCCATTCTACTGGTACTGTTCCATTTTCTATTGAGCATTTTATGATGTTGTATATAGGACTTGCTAGTTCTTCCCTACATTCTTTCAGTATTCTGCCTGAGACTTCATCTGGTCCCATTGCCTTCTCTTCATCCAGTTCCTTCATTAACTCTTTTATTTCAAGCTTGGTTACTTTAATCTCTTTCATATAGATTGTCTCTCTATTACTCTGTGGCCTCTCAAATTTGGATTCTTAGTAAAGACCTCCTGGAATTTTTATTTAATAGTTCTGCCATACTTTTGGGTCTTCCACCATCCCGTTCTCTCCTTTTAACCTTTCTATTGTTTCTTTTTGCCTAATTTTTCCATTTATGAATCTATAGAACAATTTTGGTTGCTCCTTACATTTTTCGACAATGTCTTTTTCGAAGTTCTTTTCCTCTTCCTTCCTCACCTTAACATATTCATTTCTCGCTGCTTTGAAGTTTTCCTTATTTGCTGGATTCTATTTCTCCTCCACCTTTTCCATGCTCCATCTCTTTTCTCCTTTGCCTTAGCACACCTTGCATTAAACCAATCTTTCTTTCCTTCTTCTTTAGGTCTATATTTTGGGACATATTCCTGACTCCTGTTTTGTATATTTCCAAAAATAAGTTATATTTGTCTTGCATTGTCTCTGAGTTTTCCATCTCCTCCCAGTCTACGTTTTAAAATAGTTCTTGAGATTCTCAATATCAGCCTTTCTGTAATTTAATCGGTCTCCTTTGTATGAATCGTCTCTATCTTCCTTTCCTCTTCTATATCTATTTCTAATATTGCATGGTCACTCTTTCCCAATGGGCACTTATATCTTATATCATCATTCATTTGTATACCCCTTGTAAAAACTAGGTCCAATCTCGCTCGTCGTTTCCTCTGAATCTTGTGCATTCCTTTACTCTCTGGTCCATCATATTGTCTATCATTAGGTTCAAGAATCTTTCTCCCAGGCTTCTTCCCCATACCACTTTCATAATTTTCCCAGTCCACTTCTTTACAGTTGAAATCTCCTACTAATAACACTTTTCTCCTTTCTTTAACGATTCTCGTTAGACTCCTTATTGTGTCATCTATCATGTCTTTATATTCTTGATTGGTCCATGAATTTGTTTTTGGTGGCACATATGTTACAATGATTGTTATCTTTTTTATTAATATGCATCTTAATATACAATACTTCTGCTTTTCCTTCCCCACATTCCATTTCATTTATCACTATCTCCTTCCTTAACATAATCATGACTCCTCCTCCTCCTTTGCCCACTCTGTCTCTTCTCCATACATTATACCTATTATCCAAGTCTATTTTGATTGCTTTATTTAGTTTTGTTTCAGCCAGGCATACAATATCTGGATTTTTTTTCTTTATGTAATCTCTTAATTCTAGTTTACTTGATAAAACCCCGTCTATGTTCGTATACATCATTTTTAGTCTTTTGCCTTTATCATTTTTAGTTAAATTTGTTCCACTTTTTTCTCTTCCTTCTCGTTTATATACCATTTCCTTATCCTGTCTACTAGAATTCTCCAAAAAAATGCCTGCTCGTGTGGCCCCGTCTCCATATCTACACTTATCCAATTTTTCTTTAAAACTATGCACACTCGTTGCTGACACCACTTCTTCCTGTTCCACGTCTCAACACATCTTTGTGAGAAACTATATTTTTTTACATCTCTCAGACATCTTTCCTTTTTCAGCTTTTTACTATGCGATCTTGTGCTCTGAATATCACATTCTTCTCTCAGGATCAGTTTCTCATTATCCACTTGGTCCATTCCGTTGATCAATTTATAAACTTGTATCAGATCTCCTCTCTCCCTTCTCTGTTCCAGGGTTGGTAGATCCATAGCTTTTAGTCTCTCCTCATATGTCATCCCTTCAAATTCTGGAACCATTCTTGTAGCCATTTTTTGTAGTGTCACCAACTTCCTTATGTGTTTCTTTTTTTATTAGGGGTCCACACTACTCCTGCATATTCCAATCTGGGTTTTTACAAGATGTTTTTGTGTTTGCTTGTGTGTGTATCACCCGAAGCTTATCTTGTGGATATATATATATATATATATATATATATATATATATATATATATATATATATATATATATATATATATATATAGAGAGAGAGAGAGAGAGAGAGAGAGAGAGAGAGAGAGAGAGGTGCTAATTCCTACTACTGCATCTCTCCCTACTTTCTTTCCCCCTCTTCACTCTTGTCCTTGTCTCTGTTGGGGGAGAGAGTAGGTGAGGTCACAAACCAATCGGTGCTCGTTTTATGGAAGAGGTTGACAGATATGTGTCCATCCGTATAGTGGAAAATGAAAAGTAAAAAAATCGTCAGTTTATTTTGGTCGATTCCCCTGAACTTTTTGCGATGACTGTACTGTAGTAGCATACATCTCTGTATGTTTATGTATTTCATTTCTTTCAACTTGAATGCAAATTTCAAATGTTTAATGCCTGTTTTCATTTTACAGATTATTGGTCTTCTGAATGCCTTCACACCCCAAAAATCTCTGGATGAATTCCAGGATGTATACTTAGTGATGGAATTAATGGATGCCAACCTATGCCAGGTGATTCAGATGGACCTTGACCATGAACGTATGTCTTATCTTCTCTACCAGATGCTGTGTGGCATCAAGCACCTCCATTCTGCTGGAATTATTCACAGGGTCAGTGATCTTGAAAGATTGTTTTTGTATTTTTCATACTTTTTTTTTATCCAACAAGTCATTTGACTAAAAATACTTATTATACTTATCACATTTATCTGTTTGCATATTATTATGTACTGTTGACCCTCACTAACTCAGACTAAAAAGGGGAAAGGGTTGGTCCGACAAATGCAAATGTCCAACTTGCACGAATTCCTCCCCTCCCTCCACACACAGTTCAATAAATGAAGGGAAAGTTCCACTAGAGTGGAAGAAAGCCAACGTAATACTGATATTTAAAGGAGGAAAGGCAACTGAACCACTAAAGTTGCTAAACTACAGACTAGTGTCATTTCCAAGTGTTGTAGGGAAGTTATGTGAAATAATTATCAAAGAAAAATGGGTTAGATTTCTAGAGGAGTAGCAAGTCATATCAAACAGACAATTTGGGTTCAGGACAGGACAGTCATGTGTATCAAACTTATTAAGCCTTGACTCAAGAGTTATTGCAGGACTTGAAAACAGAGATGGATGGGTAGACCTGGACATTAAAAAGGCTTTTGATGAAGTCCCGCATGGAAGACTTCTTTGGAAACTAGAGTACGTAGGAGGACTGTGTGAAACCTTGCTCGAATGGACAAGAAATTATTTAAAGGATAGGGAAATTGAGAATTGTGATCAGAGATACATACTCATCTTGGGATAAAGTATCTAGCAGAGTACCACAAGGGTCAATGTTAGACCCCATTATGTTTCAAGTATATGTAAACGACATTCACTTTGGGATAAACAGTTATATCAATTTATTCGCTGATGATGCAAAGTTGCTAAAGTTATCAAAACCAGAGAAGACTGTCTGCTGTTGCAGGAAGATTTAAACAAGATGTATGAATGGAGCAAGAAGTGGAAATTGGTGTTTAATGCCAAGAAATGCCTCATAATGGAACTAGGAAAGAGTAAGAGAAGACCAATATGGAACTATTTCATGGGAGAGGTAAAATATCTTGGAGTGATCATACAAGAAAATCTGAGCCCTGATAAACACATAAGCAAGATATTTGGACTATCATATAAGATGTTGAGTAATATAAGAATGGCACTTCATAACATGGATAAAGATATGATGAAAAAAAATCATCACAAGCATGATATGCCCAAGGCTGGAATATGCAGCAGTGGTATGGTCTTCGAGCTCTAAAAATGATATCAGAAAATTGGAAAGGATACAGAAAATTGCTATAAAGATGGTGCCAGAATTAAAGGACCTCACATATGAAGAACGACTGAAGGAAATGGGACTGCCAACTTTACATGATAAAGAGAACGCGGGAACCTAATAACAATGTATAAGATAGTAAATAATATTGAAAAGATAGACAAAGAAGACCTGGTGCTGTTGACGGAAGAAGATGGAAGGACAAGAGGACATGAAAAGAAGATCAGGATGAGGCAGTGTGTGAAGGATATTGGAAAATACAGTTTTCCACATAGAATGGTGGAAAAATGGAATGCATTGGATAATGGAATTGTCACAGCACATAGTGTGCATAACTTTAAAGAAAAACTAGATAAATGGAGATATGGAGACAGGACACTATGAGCCCCTGTACAACTAGGTAAATACACACACACACACACACACACACTGGAGAGACAGAAAGTGAAAAGCAGGAGGAGGAGTATTGATCATGACTTGAGAGAATATATATGTAGAAGAGATACAGTCTGGAAATGGACTGGCAGAGGTTTTAAGTATAACAATAAGGATGTCAGTAAACCCACAGTTGTGGACTTGAAGTATTTAATTTATTCTGGACGTTTCGAAGGCCACTACCTTCATCTTCAGCAGTACAAGGTAGAATGAAAAATACAAGTGAACTGAACCAGGAGAAAGGGGAGGGACAGAGGATGAGAGTAATGTGGCACAGTGTGATTGGCCAACCCCACCTGTGAGCTCCACCCTACTCAAACCCTATCAGGACCTAACCTGTCTTTACCACTAATCCCTAGATCTGGTAGGGATTTAGTTACCAGTGTCCTCATTAATGGATCTAGCTTAAACATGTCTTCATTTAGATTATAATTCTTATGGTTCTGTATACACACTGATTCAAAAATCTTGAGTTTTTTTAAATTGTTACATTTGAATAACATTTAGCTAGAATCCCAATCAATTGAGTGGTCATTATCAAAAGCATGGATAAAATTGGCATTATTAGTGTGACAATTCCTTACACTTCTCTTGTGTTCTTTTAACCTCACATCCAAGGATCTGTTATTTTTTGTTAAGTGGCTCAGTGTTAAATTTGTCATCACATGTGTTATCAGAAATTGAAAAACAAGTGTTACAATTGGATTTATCTTTCTCTCTGAAACCAGGTAAAGATATTGCTGTTGATTTTGTTTTGTCCGTGTGTAATGGTAAATTTAACTTTCCATGTCTTAATGGTTTTATTATCAATGGTTTCTTAGATCATTTTAATTCTTATGATTCCATACCTAAAAGATTCAGGCTAGCCTTAGAAAATCTAAAGAAAATCAAATCCATACTAATAACCAAAGCAGACAAAAGTAATACTGTTGTGATTATGGACAAGAACAATTACAAAGAAAAAATGCAAGAAATGTTAAGTGATGTTTCCACATACGAGAAGATCACATCCTCCCCTTTGCAACGCCTCTCTACTCAGTTCAACCGTAGAGTAAGATAATTGCTAAATAAGGTTTCAAATATCGATGCCAATTTGTTCATGCAAATTAACCCTAAACTTCCACACATATATGGCCTACCTAAAACTCACAAAACTAATATTCCTCTTAGACCAATTGTTTCATATTGTGGATTATTTGGCAATAAACTATCCAAATTTCTTGCCAACAAATTATCACTGCTTGTTGGTTGCATATCAAGAATTCCTCTGATTTTATCGAAAAATTAAGTTCTGTTTCTCTCACTAACGGTAAAATGGTGAGCTTTGATGTAGATTCTTTATTAACTAAAGTCCCTTTGGATGATGTCTTGGCCTTTTTAAGTAAAAAATTGCCATCATACAACTTGGATTTAGGTATGCCAGTTGATATCTTTATTGAACTCATTAAGTTGTGTCACAACCAATGCCTTTTCCTTTGGGAAAAATAATTTTTTCATGCAATGCTTTGGAAATAGTATGGGCTCTCCCTTGTCCCCGATTTTAAGTAATTTATATATGGAATATATATACAAGAGGGTAGGGGGCCATAGGGTTCTCCTGTCTCCATAGTAAATAAGTTTGTGGATCATACAGACAGAAAACATGGAGAGCGAAATGGAACTGAGTGGTGCAGCCAGATGTATGTCACAATCAAAACAAATGCCACCGAGTGAAAATCTGCAATTTATTGAAACACCTATAAGACTCAGGAGATTGACTGAGGATAATATAGATAAATAATTTTTTGCATTTATAGATGAAAAAGGAAATATGAGGAGGTTGATCAACATAGAAAGAGAATCAAGGTACTTGAAGGAAGTCATTTGGAGTTTAATGGGGGCCGCTGATGTACAGTGGAACTATGCGTGCTTTGGGGTCCGAGGGTCTCCAAGCGCATGGGTTCGAATCCTGTCCACGGTCTGAGTGTAGGTTAGGCTTCCTCACTCGGGGCAATGGTTTCATAGCGGGTGGGCTTTGAGATAGGAGGTACCCCAAAAAGTATCCCTTTTAGCCCATAAATTCCTGTGAAAAGTCCACATGGTATATATAAAAAAAAAAAAAAAAAAGACAGACTGACAACGGAAAACAGAGAGCTGAGATTGAGATTAGTCGAATGTGAGAAAGTCAATATAATGAATCAAGGATTAAAGGAGGAGTTACAAGAGATAAAGAAACAAAATGATGTACTAAAAGTTACATGTCAAGACTATGAAATTTTCTTTAAGCAGCTTATAGGAAAAAGTAAAGGTTGGGATTGAGGACAGGGTGGAAGGTGGATTGGGTGAAAGCAAGCTGAAGGAATTATGAAATTTCAGCATGGAAACAAGAACAAGAAGAGGAAAAAATAAAATATTCAGAGTTAGTAAAGAGACAAATTCAGGAAAAAACAAAAGACACTGTAATACAAGTAAGTGGTACAATGGAACCATGCGTGCTTTGGGGTCCGAGTGCACAGGTTCAAATCCTGTCCATGGTCTGAGTGTAGGTTGGGGTTCCTCACTTAGGGCAACAGTTTCCCAGCAGGTGGGCTTTGAGATAGGAGGTGCCCTAAAAAGTATCCCCTTTAGCCCATAAATTCCAGTGAAAAGTCCACATGGTATAGAAAAAAAAAAATTACAGTGTCTTTGAATTTTATTAAGCAAATCACCTCTGCTAGAAGGGAGCTTTAACATAAGGTACGCTTTGCCGTTTCGCACCACCGGACTTCAACCCTTAAAATCAGGGGAGCTGACTAAATTTCCATCTGCTACAGCAGGGAAAAAAACGCTTAAGGCCTTTTTTCCTTATAAAAGCGGTAAGTCTCACGTACAGGCAACCCCCGTTTAACGAAGGTTCACACAACGAAATTTCGCTATAACGAAGGTTTCGATTTACTACCATCTGCTCGTTTAACGAACACCAAACTCGCTTTAACGAAGTTTTATCCAGGTAATTTTTTCCAAATTTGAAAGCCCCACCGTATCATGCAAGCTGACAGGCTTTTGAATACACCAGGAGCTGCTGGTACTAAGGCCTGCCTCAGGAGAAATCTGAGACACCTGTAGAATAAAGATCAAGATCAAGCCTCTCATGGACAACACAGGTGCTGCCGATACAGAGGCCTGACTCAGAAGAAATTCTGTGTCACCTGTAGCATCAAGATCAAGATCAAGATCATGCGCACCACTCACTCCCCAGTCAAAACATAACAGCGTCACCAGCAGCTCATCTTCCCTAGTTCAACTTACCACCAAAACACCCTGCAATGTGACCTAACGTTCCTAAGAACACCAGGAAGTGTCTTACTCTCGAAGTGAAGCTGGGTATTATTCACAGACAAGAGAGAGGCCAGAAAACTAATAACATTGCTTGCCACCATCTTGACTCCATCAGCAAGTCAGCAGACTCTATTAAGAAGGCTGGTGAGACCATATCTTACTTGCAAGCTAAAAGAACCACCTGAACTCGTGACTCTACAATGGATAAAATGGAAAGCCTTGTGGAAATGTGGTACATAAGTTTTGTATGCGGTACCATGATGCACACTTTGTTTACATTCCACAGGTTGCTGGTTAGTGTATTTCCCGTTTCACTCTCCCTCCCTTCATAAAGTTAAGATCATCAACATTATAAAGTTACGTACATACATACATTAGTGTACATTATAATGACTTAAATTAAACTACCTAAATGTTTAACTTCATAATTTTTACTTTCATTAAACCTTTTACTGTACTATGATGCACTCTTGCTTTGTTTACTCTCAATGGAAGTTCAAATCAGGGGTTAAACTTGTTATAATCGGTTCGCTTAACGAAGTTTCGCTTAAAGAAGTGTTTTTTTAGGAACGTAACCCCTTCGTTAAGCGGAGGTTGCTTGTACTTCATTAATTTTACGTCAGCAAATCACACCTCTGCTAGAGATCGCTTTGCCCATAAGGTTTTGAAGCCATGTGGGTGTCGTACTACAAAAAATGGGAATTAAGTACAGATGGGAGAGTGGAGAAATAAGACAACCAGGAACCAAACCCCAATATAGTAACAAAATTACATAGCCATGTAACAGTTTACTATAAATATAACACTTCCAGCCTAAACAGGACTTACAGACTAGTGCAGAACAGCATCTTGGAAAGGGTCATGGACTGGAATGATCTCCTTGTTGTAATACTTGGCAGAGGTGGCTTCCCTAGACCACCCAGCCTTTGCCATGATGTGCTTAATTGGTACAGCCATGGCCTTGGCTTTTGATACTGCTGCAGGGCGAACACTGCCAGCCAAATGCTTGTCAGTGTCCACACCCGACATATTAAGCACTGTCCTAATCCATCTCGTAACAGTGTCTTTCGTCACATGTTTGTGTGGCTTAATAAAGCTAAGGAGTAATTTCCCATTCTTCTGATTCTCAACACTTCTGAACTCTTCTGTTCTAGCAATGTACAGTTTCAAAGTTTCTTACACACACAATCTTTTGTCTGTAGAGTATGCTTGAAAGGTCACAAACTGCACATTGAACTTTGGTTGACATTGTTTAATGTTTTCTCCCTAACCAAACACAAACAGAATCCTGTCTGATACAAATATCCCTTAGCAATAACCAGTGTAGGGTTTGTACTCTGGCACCTTGCGTTAGTGCCATTAACATCACAAGCTTAGCGGTAGGTCCTTTAGGGAGAGGGAGCACAAAGGTTCCATGGCATGCAGACGCTGGAGCACCTGCTGGATGTACCAAGTTTCCGCATATCTTGATGACGACGGCCTCAAGTTAAAAACTCCCCTCAAGAACCTGTTGACAAGAGGATGGTTTCCTGCTCTGCAGCCATCCACAATAATCCTCAGTGAGGTGAGATAGCTCCTTGCAGTATTGACTGAGGTATAACCCACACCTCTGTGGAAAGTGACAGACAGGAAATTCACATCAGTTACAGTGGGAGTCAGGGGATCGATGTTCCAGCTATTGCAAAAGTATAGCCACCTGTTGACATGTGGCTGATACTGCCTTGCAGTCTCAGGTCTCCAGGAGGCCATGATGATGTCTGCATCTGCTGTAGAAATGCCTCTATCTCGCAGGTGTTGCCGGACAAGAGACAAGCCGTCAGGCGGTTGTGTTGCAGGATTGGGTGTTCCTCCTCCGTCGATGGTTGATGCAATACATGTGCCCCCCACGGAATTAACTGTGGTTCCTTTATGAGCAAAGTGAGGAGAGTCCCCATCCATGGCTGGGACAGCAACAGTGGCAACACCATCCACCCCCTTGCTGACTCCGTTCGAATTTCCTGTAGGCATGTGGTAATCAGAGCAAAGGGTGGAAAAATATAGTTTAGGTCAAACTGTTACCATCGTATGGAAAAGGCATCAAAATGTTCTGCATCTGGGTCAGGTTTCCAGGAGCAGAAACAAGGCACTCGTTTGTTCAATCTGGAAGCAAAGAGATCAGTGCTCAGAACTCCAAAGATCTCGCAAAGGTCCCTAAAAATTCCTTCATTCAACATCCACTCATGCCTGTCATTAAATGTTCAAGATGCAGTGTCCGCCATGAGATTAACTTTACCTTGTACATGAGAACAGGTAAGCCAGACATCATTCACTGCACACCAATCCCAAAGTTCAAGGCATATGTCATTACACAATGAAGATTTTGTGTTGCCCATTTCATTGACATAGTTGACCGCTGTCGGGCTATCACAAAACACCCGAACATGTCGTCCTTTGATCAGATGTGCAAATGAGTGCACTGCCAGGAAGATGGCCTTGAGTTCTTTTGCGTTGATGTGTAAGTCAGTTTCCGTTAAGGACCATCTCACATTAACTTGTTGTTTATTAAGGTGGCCACCCCAACCTAAATTTGACGCATCAGTATACAAGTCTAGTTCCGTACCTTTCCGAAAAATCTGTCTCTTTTGCATTGCAATGTGAGATAACCACCAATGCAAATCCAACTTCATTTCATGAGTGACAGCCATCTATTTTTCAAAATTTCCTTTTTCTTCCTTTAAAGCTGCAATCTTAGCAGATTCCAACCTCCTGTAATGCAGTTTCCCCATCTCTGCTGCTGGAATGACTGCAACTAAGAGCCTGATGACTGGTCACCTTCTGGATTTTTGCTCTCACTATGAAACAATTCCTCACAGTTTTGCACTATTTTGAGTTTCCTCCGCTCAGGTAATGTCACTGTCATAGTCTCTGAGTCTATAATGTTCCTAAATACTCCAAGCGTGTTGTGGGTACCAATACCGATTTGCCATCATTAATACAGAAACCTAATTTCCTGAGCAAGTCAACAGTGGCATGCACACTCTCACAACATCCATCAAAAGTACTGTGACAAATATGAGTATCATCAATGAAACTCGTGATGATATGTCCCTTCTCTCTTAGTACAGCAAAAACTGGCTTCATTAATTTAGTGAACAGACGGGGACCTTCTGCAACTCCGTTAGGGAGACAAGTGAGCTGATAAATTTTCCTTTGCCATTTAAAGCACAGAAACAATTGTTGCTCTTCAGCTATTTTGACTGAATAGTAGGCATGTTGTAGATCAACAGAGGCCATGTAAGCATCTCTGTTAACAAGACAAATCGCCTGTTCAAAGTTTTTCATTTTGAAGTGTTTGTAATTGATGTATTCATTAAATTTTTCTAGGTTAAGGATCATTTTAAAACCATCTTCCTTAATTCATTCTTAAGAAAATAGGGGAAAGAATTTGCCCTTCCTGTCTCTGTGTTTCTTTGATAACCTTAAGATCTAACAGCTGTACAATTTCCTGGCAAACAAATCTCTTTTCCTCTTCACTGAATACATATTCAACTTCCTCAGCAAATAAGGGACCAATGTTAGCAACATTAATGTAAAGATGGCAATGTTCAATAATATTTAAAATATTTGGATCAGTGGTAATGTCATGCCACTCATGCACAAAATTGTGAAGTCTGCCAGCTTGGAATTGATGACTCCCCTCAGTTATTGCCGGGGATTGTGACTCCGGCCTCGGGAGTATTTTGCCTCCGAACCTTGCCGTGAGAAGGTTTGCTGGTGCTCGCTCCGGTGTTCAAATGTCTGTTGACCATATAAGTGGAACCTGGACATAAAACCTTTGTATGGCATTTTTCCAGAAGAGCCTCTAAACTTGCCAGCACCGAACTTCCACGTAGGGAGTGGTTTCTTCGTCGCAATCTTACTCCTTAACTTTTCAGACTCCTCAATGTGCTTAGCAGATTGCAAGACATCATTACCAAACAGAAGACGAGTCATGGGCACCTTGTCTGAACACAGGTTAGCATACTTCTGGTTGATTTTGCGCTTGATGATGAACCGGCGTGCCAAGTTGTTTTTATGATTAGAATTACCCAGTAGTGCAAGAGCACCATTAAGCATGCCCACTTCATTGGCTATATCTGGCTGCCCAGTCTGGGTAATTTTGTCTAGGACTGTCAGGGACTTTGCCAAAATTTTGGCAGCCTTGATAATGTCTTTACCGACGTCTTTCATATGGAAGTTGGCTTTCTTGGCATCAGTTTTCAGTGCATCCAAAACTTCGAGTTAAAGTCCATCGGTGCCAAAGCATGACAGTTGTCCGGTCTCTTGGCAGCAACATCATCCAAAATCTCTTTGTACTCCTCCTCTCGCAAGCCGTTGTCAAACACATGGTTAACCATATAGTGGACGTGCTTGTCAATGCCACCAGACACCTCATCCACAGGAGCATAAGCCATGGCGCACTGCAGGAGAACACTGTCAGGCTGCATGTCGTCTTGAGAGTCACTGTCCTCACTAGAAATACAATGCTCGGCTTGAGAAAAACCAGAAAACCCAGCTGGTGAGCTCGAGGGAGGCACCTCCTGGCCAGCTGGTCTAATGTTTACACCGTCTGGTGCCACAGTCATCAGCACCACAGCTAGGGCCCAATCTCCTCTCTTCCTTTAATTTGTTCAAATCACTACGTAATGGTGCAGGGCAGAGCATTTGCCTCATCCCTTGAGGTAGAAGGCAAGGAGAGAGTGTGTTGGGTAGCAGATTCATCACCATTACCAGAGGCGTAACCCTGGGGATGTTTATATGCACCCTTAGTACCTTCCCACTGGGAAGAGTTGCTCCTGGACCCTTTCCCATGCAAGGAACATTTTCCTCACATGCCTTCCATGGTCAGAATTAAACGGATCATGGGTGGTGTTGCAGCCAGCCCCAAAACACATCACAGGCTGTGGCAAAGCCTTTCTGGTCCAGAAGGATCACAGGAAGAAGGCTGCCAAACTCATAGGTGTAGGACGTCTGGTCAGCGTGAAGTCAACTCAGCAACTGGTGGTGCGAAGCAGCAAAGCATATCTCATGGGCAAAGTGACCTCTAGCAGAGGTGTGATTTGCTGATGTAAAATTGAGGAGAAAGAAGATATAGTGCATGATACGGTGGATAAGAGGAAATATTTTGTGATTATGGGGATGAAGGAAAAATCCAAGTAAGTTCATGGGAGAACGTGAAGTGAGAGAATTGGCCAAAATTATTATAAGACAGGTCCAGGACAGCACACAGGAGCTGGATGAGGAGGTGGAGGAAGTGATTAGGTTTGGAAGGTTTAGTTGGGTGGGGTTAGGAGACCAATGAAAGTGAGAATGAAATCCCAAGTGGCAGTGGAGGAAATTATGACAAGGAAAGAGAAGCTGGCTGATGATACTGAACAAAAAGATATTTGGATGAAAAGAGATGTGAACTTAGAGGAGAGGGAAAAGAGAAAGTGCTAGAAATGAAGCTAAGGAAAATAAAACGAGAAAAGGACGGAGATTGAGGAGATTTTCTATTGGAGGGTTCTGAATATGAGACTAAAGAAGTGGTATCTACAGAAGAAGGAAGAGATTGTGGAGGAGGCAAGAAATGTAGATGGATTGTTATTCAGCACCTTGGAGGTTATGGATTATTTGAAAGAGAAAATCCTGGATGTAATGTGCATTATTGAAACAAAACTAGAGCAGAGATCCATGTTAATTTTAAGGGAGAGGGACATAATAGCTGGAGAAGAGACAGGAAGGGTAAAGGGGGAGGAGGAGTGCTAATAATGGTTCATGATAATATATGTGTGGAGGATGTGCAATATGGTGAGGGCAGGGTGGAAGTAATGAGAGTAGCAATGAAAACAAAGGAATTGGGTAAAAGGAAAATCATAGTTACATATGTGCCACCTACGACAAATACATGGGGAATTGAGGAACATAAAGATATGCAAAGAGAGGTGATTAAGTGCTTAGATAATATGTTGAGAAGAGATGAAAATACTTTTAGTTGGAGACTTTATCTGTAAAAAAAAAATAAACTGGAGAGAGAGATGGAAGTGATGAAAAATGCTGGACAGTGGAGTGAAGAAGTGTTACAGTTGTCTATGGTAAATACAATGGACCAGTGGGTGGAGGAGTCAACAAGGTACAGAGGGGAAGAAGAACCATCATTACTTGACCTAGTATTCACTAAGAAACCAGAGCCCCCTCCCAGCATACAATACCTCAGTCCAATGGGAAGAAATGATCATGTGACATTAGAACTGGAAATACAGGAGGAGGATGGAATAAGTTACAGAGATGACTACAAAAAAGAGAGATTAAATTATGCAAGGGCAGATTTTTAAAAATTAAGGAACTTTTTTTCTGACATTGAATGGAGAAACATTATGTATGATAGGACAATACAGGCAACCCCTGCTTAAACGAAGGGGTTACGTTCCTTATAAAAACTCTTCGTTAAGCGAAACTTCGTTAAGCGAACCGATTATAATAAGTTTAACCCCTGACTTGAACTTCCATTGAGAGTAAACAAAGCGAGAGTGCATCATAGTACAGTAAGCCCCCACATTTAGCGATCCTATTAGTCTGCCAAAACCATCGCTAAATTGGAATTTCGCCAAATTTTAATACTACTTTAAATAGGGAAAAATACCAATCAGTCTTTCGTCTGCCCAAAGTCCCCATTTGGAGTCCCCATTTACAGCTGCAACATCGCCACCTTCATGAGAATCAGCATCCCCCGAACCACTAGTGGAGGCTATGGTGATAGCGAAACTCGCTAAACAGCGAGGATGGGAGCACAAAAAATGAGTTCACACGCTGGATTAACACACACAATAGCTCAAGTGTCAAGTGGGAATGCTGGAGGCACTGTGGGGCTGACGTCACGGCCAAACAGACACGCGATTGGCTCAGAGCGAGCGGGAGGCGGGACAGTGTAGCGCGGTACATTCGCTAAACTTGAGGGCTTGGCCTTTTTCCAGAAAGTGGCTAAATTACTGTACAGTGAAAGGTTTAATGAAAGTAAAAATTATGAAGTTAAACATTTAGACAGTTTAATTTAAGTCATTATAATGTACACTAATGTATGTATGTACACTTAACCCTCGGCTATCGCGCCCAATTGGGGCCAAAATAGCCGCGCCCGCGCCATAGCCGAAAACACGATAGCCGAATCGATCTTGGCGGGAAGGCGGTTTTGGCCAATGAGCGCTCAGATATCCCATGATGTCATGGCTGGGCGCGCGATAGCAGGCATCTGAGGTCGCGATAATGAAATTTTAGTAGCTTTTCATGGGTGCGTGATAGCAATAAAACGCGATAGCTGAAGTCACGATAGCCGAGGGTTGACTGTACATAACTTTATAATGTTGATGATCTTAAATTTATGATGGGAGGGAGAGTGAAACAGGAAAGACACTAACCGGCAACCTGTGGAATGTAAACAAAGGGCACATCATTGTATCACATACAAAACTTATGTACCACATTTCCACAAGGCTTTCCATTTTATCAATTGTAGAGTCACGAGCTCAGGTGGTTCTTTTAGCTTGCAAGGAAGATATGGTCTCACCAGCCTTCTTAATAGAGTGTGCTGACTTGAAAATAGTAGAGACAGTAGATGGAGTGAAGATGGTGGCAAGCAATGCTATTAGTTATCTTACCTTTCCCGTGTCTCTGAATAATATCCAGCTTCACTTCGAGAGTAACAGACTTCCTGGTCTTCTTAGCAACTCTAGGCGACATTGCAGGGCGTTTTGGTGGTAAGTTGTGCGTGGGAAGACGAGCTGCTGCTGACGCTGTTAATGTGTGCGTGTTGTCCACGAGAGGCGCTGGTGTATTCAAAAGCCTGTCAGCTTGTGTGATACGGCGATGCTTTCAAACTTGGAAAAAATTACCTGGATAAAACTTCATTAAAGTGAGTTTGGTGTTCATTAAACGAGTAGATGGTAGTAAAATAAAACCTTCGTTGTAGCGAAATTTCATTGTGTGAACCTTCGTTAAGCAGGAGTTGCCTGTACAAGGAAAATATGAAATCACCTGGAGGATTCTTTTAATAGTTCAGGTGCTACCATCTTTCACCAAGATCATGCCCCAGCCCACACTACACATAGTGTTACTCAGTGGCTTAAAGACTGTCATATACCTTACATAGCAGACTGGCCAGGCAATAGTCCTGATATTAATGCAATTGAAAACCTGTGGAACTACATTAAACGAGATGTGCAAAGTAAAGATACCAGTTCTGTGCCCAAGCTCTAGGCAGCCATTTGCCAGTCCTGGGCTAGTGTAACCCCTGCACAGCTTGGCAAGTACACCACTTCCATTCCAAACCATCTTCGTGAGATCAACGCACATAAAGGCCATCCATAAAAGTATTAGATGTAAGGAATGAGGTTTTGTTCATGGATTTATGACTCGTTCATTCTCCTCATCACTCATTCTTGCTAACCGTTCATACTTCCTTGTCGAGCACTGTATATATATATATATATATATATATATATATATATATATATATATATATATATATATATATATATATATATATATAGGCAACCCCCGTTTAACGAAAGTTCACAACGAAATTTCGCTATAACGAAGGTTTCATTTTAGTACCATCTGCTCGTTTAACGAACATCAAACTCACTTTAACGAAATTTTAACCAGGTAATTTTTTTCCAAATTTGAAAGCCCCACTGTATCATGCAAGCTGACAGGCTTTTGAATACAACAGGAGCTGCTGGTACTAAGGCCTGCCTCAGGAGAAATCCTGAGACACCTATAGAATAAAGATCAAGATCAAGCCTCTCGTGGACAACACAGGCTCTGCCGATACAAAGGCCTGACTCAGAAGAAATTGTCACCTGTAGCATCAAGATCAAGATCAAGATCACACGCACCACTCACTGCCTAGTCAAAACATAACAGCGTCACCAGCAGCTCATCTTCCCTAGTTCAACTTACCACCAAAACGCCCTGCATTGTGGCCTAACGTTCCTAAGAAGACCAGGCACACACACACACACACACGGGACACCGTCGATGGCGGATGTGGTCGCTGAGCTCAGAGCAATCATCTCTAATTCTACAGTTACCATTGCCTAAGAGTAACCAAGGTGGGAAAGGAGCTTGTAATGTTTGTCCCGTCTCCATATAGTCATGTTAACTGTTGATTAGCAAAATAATGTCCAGGAAGGTGAATATAAACTGTAGCCTGCGTTTGAGCCATCAGCTGGTTTGTTTACATCTGCGCAACATGGCGGCCGTGAACTCGAAAGATGAATCAGACTTCACAGGATTTCAAGGAATAATGGAGAAGAGCGTTTATGTGAAGAAAATTCTGGAGTTGGAAGGTAAAATTGAAAAACTGTTTGAAAAGTATGGGGGCCTGGAAACGAGTTATGACAATGTAATGAAAGAGTGTGCCGATATGAAGAAAGAAAATGCAGTACTGAAAGAGGAAGTTAAGTTAATTAAAGTGAATTGCGACAAATGTGGAGAATCTTTAGGAAAAGTGATGGAGAAGCAGGCTGAATGGAAAAAAAGTCAGGAAGTGGAAAGAAAGGAGGTAAATTACAAAGTTGCAAGTCTGGAAAAGGAAATCAAAGAGTCTGGGAGAAAACTTTGGGCCTTGCTGAAATTATAGATCAACAGATCATAGAAGAGAAGATTGCTGAGAAAGTGGTGAAGGTTATTAAGTCAAATGAGACATTGGTGAGGAAACTGTAGACAAAAGAGATGTGTGGTGATATTTGGTGTGGAGGAGGATAAGACACCGAGTAAAATGGAGAGAGAAAAACATAAAAAGGTGATAAATAATATCATTAATGTGGTGCAGGAGGAGGAAAAGACCTAGTACAAGAAATAGAGGACTTCCATAGAATTGGAAAGTTCACAGGAGAAGGTATGAGGCCAATAAGAATCAAACTTAAGTCACAAAAGGATGTAGATGAATTGGTGGAGAAGTCATGGAGGCTAGCCCAGCAGGAAACAACAAGGAAGATTTGGTTGAGAAGAGATCTCGGTGAAAAGGAAGAGAAATGTTAAATGAGTTGAGAAAGGAGGCTTTGAAAAAAATGAAGAGAGGACAGAAGAGGAGAAGAAAGAGTTTTCTGGAGAATCTTGGATATGAGACTGAGGAAGTGGTTCATAACCCAGAAAAGTACAGCAAGAAAGGACTAAAGAAACTTACGTATGAGCGGAATGTAATGTATTCCAACATAAATGGAGTGATATCGGGATTTTAGAACTCAACGATTACTTGAGGACAAGAACCCAGATATTGTGGGTCTTACTGAAACAAAACTGAGAGAGGAGAAGACCTGATGATGGTTGGAGAAGGAAATATAATGTTTGGAAAAGAAATAGAGTAGGTAAGATGGGAGGAGGAGTGATGTTGCTGGTTAAAAAGATATAAAGGTGGATCAAGTGAAAGAAGGTATGGGAAAGGCAGAAGTGCTAAAGATCAGAGCAGAAACTAATGAAGGAAAAAGAGGCACTACATAGTGGTGTACGTACCACCTAAGACAAATGCATGGTCAGTACAGGAATATGAAGAAATGATAAGTGATACAGGAACATGTCTGGAAGAAATGTTGGGTGGCTGTGAACGAACTATAATGATGGGAGATTTTAATTGTAAAGAGGTGTGTTGGGAGGACTGGTCAATGGAAGGATCAGAGACAACATGGGAAATACACTATTGACACTGGCAATGGAAAATGTGTTAACTCAGTGGGTCAAAGAAGATACTAGGTTTGGAGGAGAGGAGCATCGTCAAGACTGGACTTGGTCTTTAGTACAGAGCCAATGGTCATTGAGGAGATGAGGGTGGAGTGCCCTTTAGCAAAGAGTGATCATGCAGTTTTGGAGTTCAAGGTGATAGATGAAGAGAAATCTAGAAGAAATGAAGAATATAAAGTGGGAAGATGGAATTATGCCAAGACAGATTTTGGAAACCTAAAGAAATTCTTTCAAGAGACAAATTGGATGAAATTCAAGAGTGCTAAGGAGCAAATGAAAAGTGGAAGGAATTTATAAAAATATACAAAGAAGGTGAGAAAAATTTGTACCAATAAGACAACATAGAAGTTGGAAAGCAGGACTGGTTTAACGATAGATGTGAAAAGGCTAGAACAAGAAAAGAGGATGCATGGAAGAGGTGGAGAAGGAAAAGACGGATTAAGCAGTGGGAAAGTTACAAAAGAGCAAGAAATGAATATGTGTTGATTAGAAGAGAAGAAAGAAAGAAACAAGAAAAGGATATAATTGATAAATGTAAAGACCAACCAAGGCTTTTTACAGACATGTGAACAACAACATCAAAAATAGAAAGTATTGAAAGTTTAGAAGTAAATGGAGTATGCAGTGAAGATCCCAGGAAATGGCAGAGGCTATGAATGGATGCTTTCGGAAGGTATTCACAAAGGAGACTGCTTTTGACAAACCACTGGTAATGGAACAGAAAGGGATTATGAAGGAGTTTCAAGTAACTGTGGAGGAGATCAAGAATATGATGGGGAGTTTAGAAGTGAGAAAAGCTGTGGGACCTGATGGGGTATCAGGATGGATTTTAAGAGAATGCAGGAGCAACTGGCAGAAAAAGTTTGTGAAGTAATTGATGCCTCATTAAGGGAAGGTGTAGTGCCCCAAGACTGGAAAAGAGCTAACATTGTCCCAATCTATAAATCAGGTAACAAAGAGACCCATTGAACTATAGACCAGTGTCACTTACAAGTGTGGTAGCTAAGATGTGTGAGAGGGTGGTGAAGAATAGATGGACAGACTTCTTGGAGAAAAATGACATACTTTGTGAGTGTCAATTTGGTTTTAGAAAAGGGCGTTCATGCGACAAACCTGATATGTTACTATTCGAGGGTGATAGATGTAATACAGGAAAGAGATGGTTGGGCTGATGGAATATATCTGGATTTAAAAAGGCCTTTGATAAGGTACCACACGGAGACTGATCTGGAAACTTGAAATGGTAGGAGGAGTGCATGGCAGTTTACTAAAATGGATGGAAGACTTTTGGTAGGAAGAGAAATGAGAACAATAATTAAGGACAGACCATCAGAATGGGGCTTGGTGGAGAGTGGAGTTCCACAGGGATCAGTGTTGGCACCAGTAATGTTCGCGGTCTACATAAATGACATGGTGGATGGGGTGTCCAGTTATGTGAGCCTATTTGCAGACGATGCAAAATTGTTAAGAAAAGTGAGATGTGACAAAGATTGCGAACTACTCCAGGAAGACTTGGACAGAATATGGAAATGGAGCTGTACATGGCAAATGGAGTTCAACACGACAAAATGCAAGAAAATAGAGTTTGGCAAGAGTGAAAGAAGAATCAGGAGTATGTACAAGATAGGAAATGAAGACATAAAACCAGTCATGAAGAAAAAGACCTTGGGGTGACAATTACCAATGACCTATCGCCAGAGAGACATATAAACAAAATAATTGGAGAAGTATTGAACTTATTGAGGAACATAAGAGTGGCGTTCGTATATTTAGATGAAGAAATGATGAAGAAAATAATTACTGCAATGATAAGACCGAGGCTTGAATATGCAACAATACAGTGGGCTCGAACTTAAAGAAACACATAAGGAAACTAGAGAAAGTACAGAGGGCTGCAACAAAAATGGTGCCTGACTTAAGAGATTTGACTTATGAAGACAGACTGAAAAGAATGCAACTTCCGACCCTGGAAAACAGAAGAAAGGGAGACCTGATAGCAATATACAGAGTGATGATTGGCATGGAAAAATGGATAGGGAAGATCTGTGTATGTGGAATGAAAGAATGTCGAGAGGGCATGGGAAAAAACTAAAATGGCCACTTATAGGAGAGATGTGAAAAATATAGCTTCCCTCATAGAAGGGTGGAAGCATGGAATAGTTTAGACGTGGAAGTGGTCAGCGCAAGGAATATTCATGATTTTAAGAAAAAGCTGGACATTAATAGATATGGAGACGGGACAACACGAGCATAGCTCTTTTCCGTATGTTACAATTAGGTAAATACAATTAGGTAAATACACACACACACACACACACACAACTGCAATGATAAGACCGAGGCTTGAATATGCAACAATACAGTGGGCTCGAACTTAAAGAAACACATAAGGAAACTAGAGAAAGTACAGAGGGCTGCAACAAAATGGTGCCTGACTTAAGAGATTTGACTTATGAAGACAGACTGAAAAGAATGCAACTTCCAACCCTGGAAAACAGAAGAAAGGGAGACCTGATAGCAATATACAGAGTGATGATTGGCATGGAAAAAATGGATAGGGAAGATCTGTGTATGTGGAATGGAAGAATGTCGAGGGCATGGGAAAAAACTAAAATGGCCACTTATAGGAGAGATGTGAAAAATATAGCTTCCCTCATAGAAGGGTGGAAGCATGGAATAGTTTAGGCGTGGAAGTGGTCAGCAAGGAATATTCATGATTTTAAGAAAAAGCTGGACATTAATAGATATGGAGCGGGACAACACGAGCATAGCTCTTTTCCGTATGTTACAATTAGGTAAATACAATTAGGTAAATACACACTACACAACTTCGCATCATCCATAAACAAATTAATATAACTGTTTACTCCCTCTGGCATGTCATTAATATATACCAGGAAAAGTATTGGTGCCAGCACTGAGCCTTGTGGGACTCCACTCTCCACCACCAACCAGTCCGACCTTGCATCCCTTATTACCGTTCTCATCTCCCTCCATCTCAAGTAGTTTTCCATCCACTTTAACACTTTTCCTTTCAGTCCTCCATAAATCTCTACTTTCCATAACAGTCTCGTGAGGTACCTTGTCAAAAGCTTTCTTTAAATCCAAATATACACAGTCCATCCATCCCTCTCTCTCTGTATTTTGTCAACCACTCTTGAATAAAAGCTCAGTAGATTTGTTACACATGACCTCCCTTTCCTGAAGCCAAATTGATGATCCGATAATAACTTATGATCCTCCAGGAACCGTATCCAATATTTCTTTATCACCCTCTCACAAATCTTACCGACCACACTTGTTAGAGACACAGGTCTATAGTTAAGAGGCTCTTCCTTACTGCCTCCCTTATAAATGGGCACCACTTCAGCTCTCTTCCACTCTACTGGTACTTCCCTGTTTCTAATGAACACCTTATAATATCATATAATGGATCAATCAATTCTTCTCTACACTCCTTCAATAATTTTCCTGAAACTTCATCTGGTCCCATCGCTTTATCATCTTTAAGTTCCTCCAACATTTTATATAACTCCTTTTAGGTATCTTAATGTCATCCATGTGCACATTTCCTTGTACATTCTGTGGCTTTACAAACATTGTTTCTTCAGTAAATACTTGCTGAAACCTATTATTTAGCAATTCCGCTATATTCTTAGGGTCATCTACTATCCCTTGCTCTCCTTTTAATCTTTCAATGGACTCTCTCTTTTAAGTTTACCATTTATGAACCTGTAAAACAATTTTGGATGTTCCTTACTCTTGTCTACAATATCTTTTCAAATTTTCTTTCTTCCTCCTCCTTACCCTCACATACTCATTTCTGCCACTCTATAATTCTCCTTATT
>NC_059304.1:28770519-28775519 GCF_017591435.1 Portunus trituberculatus
TATCCAAGATTCTCCAGAAAAACTCTTTCTTCTCCTCTTCTGTCCTCTCTTCATTTTTTTCAAAGCCTCCTTTCTCAACTCATTTAACATTTCTCTTTCCTTTTCACCGAGATCTCTTCTCAACCAAATCTTCCTTGTTGTTTCCTGCTGGGCTAGCCTCCATGACTTCTCCACCAATTCATCTACATCCTTTTGTGACTTAAGTTTGATTCTTATTGGCCTCATACCTTCTCTTGTGAACTTTCCAATTCTATGGAAGTCCTCTATTTCTTGTACTAGGTCTTTTCCTCCTCCTGCACCACATTAATGATATTATTTATCACCTTTTTATGTTTTCTCTCTCTCCATTTTGAGTTTGGCAAGAGTGAAAGAAGAATCAGGAGTATGTACAAGATAGGAAATGAAGACATAAAAACCAGTCATGAAGAAAAAGACCTTGGGGTGACAATTACCAATGACCTATCGCCAGAGAGACATATAAACAAAATAATTGGAAGTATTGAACTTATTGAGGAACATAAGAGTGGCGTTCGTATATTTAGATGAAGAAATGATGAAGAAAATAATTACTGCAATGATAAGACCGAGGCTTGAATATGCAACAATACAGTGGGCTCGAACTTAAGAAACACATAAGGAAACTAGAGAAAGTACAGAGGGCTGCAACAAAATGGTGCCTGACTTAAGAGATTTGACTTATGAAGACAGACTGAAAAGAATGCAACTTCCAACCCTGGAAAACAGAAGAAAGGAGACCTGATAGCAATATACAGAGTGATGATTGGCATGGAAAAAATGGATAGGGAAGATCTGTGTATGTGGAATGGAAGAATGTCGAGAGGGCATGGGAAAAAACTAAAATGGCCACTTATAGGAGAGATGTGAAAAATATAGCTTCCCTCATAGAAGGGTGGAAGCATGGAATAGTTTAGACGTGGAAGTGGTCAGCGCAAGGAATATTCATGATTTTAAGAAAAAGCTGGACATTAATAGATATGGAGCGGGACAACACGAGCATAGCTCTTTTCCGTATGTTACAATTAGGTAAATACAATTAGGTAAATACACACACACACACAGCAATGATAAGACCGAGGCTTGAATATGCAACAATACAGTGGGCTCCGAACTTAAAGAAACACATAAGGAAACTAGAGAAAGTACAGAGGGCTGCAACGAAAATGGTGCCTGACTTAAGAGATTTGACTTATGAAGACAGACTGAAAAGAATGCAACTTCCAACCCTGGAAAACAGAAGAGAAAGGGGAGACCTGATAGCAATATACAGAGTGATGATTGGCATGGAAAAATGGATAGGGAAGATCTGTATGTGGAATGAAAGAATGTCGAGAGGGCATGGGAAAACTAAAATGGCCACTTATAGGAGAGATGTGAAAATATAGCTTCCTCATAGAAGGGTGGAAGCATGGAATAGTTTAGACGTGGAAGTGGTCAACGCAAGGAATATTCATGATTTTAAGAAAAGCTGGACATTAATAGATATGGAGACGGGACAACACGAGCATAGCTCTTTTCCGTATGTTACAATTAGGTAAATACAATTAGGTAAATACACAACCTCTTTGGACAAAATGCTCACCACTCACTCCCCTACCCTTCCCCGCTCCTAGTTCAAAACAAAAACAGGGTCCAGCACCAGCTCGTCATCTCATGCTCTACATGCCACCAAAACACCCTGCAACCGGCCCTGCAATGTCACCTAGTGTTGCTAAAAAGAAAAGGAAGTCTCCTACTCTCGAAGTGAAGCTGGATATTATTCACAGACACGAGAGGCAAGAAAAGTAATAGCATTGCTTGCCACCATCTTGACTCCATCTACTGTCTACTATTTTCAAGTCAACAGACTTTATTAAGAAGGCTGGTGAGACCGTATCTTCCTTGCAAGTTAAAAGAACCACCTGGACTAGTGACTCTACAATGGATAAAATGGAAAGCCCTGTGGAAATGTGGTACATAAGTTTTGTATGCGGTACAATGATGCGCCCATTGTTTACATTCCATAGGTTGCCGGTTAGTGTCTTTCCTGTTTCACTCTCCCTCCCTTCATAAATTTAAGAACTTCAACATTATAAAGTTACTTACATACATACATACATTTGTGTACATTATAATAACTTAAATTAAACTGCCTAAATGTTTAACTTCAGAATTTTTACTTTCATTAAAGCTTTCACTGTACTATGATGCACTCTCGCTTTGTTTACTCTCAATGGAAGTTCAAGTCAGGGTTCAAACTTGTTATAACTGGTTCGCTTAACGAAAATTTGCTTAACGAACATTTTCTTAGAAACGCAACCCGTTTGTTAAGCGGGGGTTGCCTGTATATATATTTATTTATTTATATATTTATTTATATATTTAGTTAGTTTGGGGGGATTTAAAATTTTGGTATCACATTTGTGTTTCCAAAACCTTCAGACCCCAAATTACTAGATGGTGTAGTTTAAATTTTGCTTGTTAAATACCCTTTCCATCAGGAAGCTATTTTGAAATGTCTTGTGCGTTTGTGTCATAGCCTGACTAGCGCCCTACACAGTACATGGCCAGGCATCACAAATAATGTCCTTACAGGCATAAATTGATGAGGATTAAAATCAGAAACTTCAAGAAGAGATGACAACAAGAAAACAAATGTATCATTGGGAGACAGCTGGACCTTGAATCCTTGCTTCTGGCCTCCTCTCTCCCTATGTCACACATGTTATCTCCCCATTATCTCTCCCTCCAAGATGCTGGCCTCATACCTCACCCCACCCAAGCCTCACTGCCACCCATCTCCACCATCTCTCTACACCATAAGACTGCTATTATCTTTTCAAACACTTTTTTCTCATTACCTTCATTATCACAACTATACATCACATAATTTTCACAATAACATTATTTAAAAAGATTATGTTGAGACAGAGGTATAAAGCTGGACCAGATAATAAATAACTACTTCACTGTATCATTATCTCACTTCATTAATAACAACTCAGTGTCCAGTTAATTTGTAAAACAGCAGATTGCCATGACACTGCTTATGGCGCCTTCTCTACCCTCAGGTATGAGTGAGTAATATTATCTAGAGAAGCAGAGATCTGATGCGTTGTGATCTTATCATGCTCCTGGAAGTCACTATTGTATACACAATCATATGTGAAAATTTTATGTCAATCATATGAATGCAAATAACAAAACAAGTAGGAAATTATGAAAAATCATATGTCTCAGTGTTTTTTTTTTATGCTTCAAAGGTTTTCACAAAATCGGTATAAACTCTGATCCACATTTGTTTGTTATCATTTTAAACTATAATAAAAATGCAGTTTTCAGTTGGAATTACATTTTTTATAATGTTAATAGAAAACAAAATAAAAAGTGAAAAAAATCTATTAAAAACAAAACAAAACTGGGCATGCAGTTCAACTCAAACTTTAGTCCCTGGGGTGATCAGAGTCTGACTTATTGCAAAATTTGTGTTTTCAGGGTTTGAGTTATTGAGGTTCAATAGTACATTAATTAATGTATTAATCTTCATCTATATTCCATTTACTATGAGTTTCATAACATCTACAAGTAGGGATGGTTTGTTTAAATATGACTAACTAGTTGCTTATTAAAGTCAATCATGCTTATTTTTTGCAGGATCTCAAGCCCAGCAACATTGTGGTGAAATCTGATTGCACTCTCAAGATCCTAGACTTCGGACTTGCTCGAACAGCAGGCACTACCTTCATGATGACTCCTTATGTGGTTACCAGATACTACCGTGCTCCTGAGGTACATATTAATGCACAAAATGCATGTACAACACACACGCATACACATGTGCAATTAAATTTTTATCACAGAAGATTGCTGAGGAGACTTTAGGAGGAGCCTGGAGGCTGGATAAATATTAGAGGACAAAAGCCAGAGCTGGGCGACTTTGCGAGTTGCAACTTTAGGACTTAACCAGACTATGAATTTTGAAATTGCAAAGTCAAAAGTTGCATACATTTTGGAAAGGTCCCACTAAGTAAAGTCATACTGCCAATTTTCCATGATTTTTTGCCAAGACTTGGAACAGGAACAAAGAGATTTTTAAAAGAAATTGTCATGGCTGGAGAAAATGTGCAGGGTAAACATGGAGGAACAGAAGGATGACTTGTAAATATTAGTTTAGGATGTGTTTTAATTAAGAAAATTTAAAAAAATACCAAACATGTGTTTCCATGGCTCATAAAAGTATGTTTCTTATATTGTGCTAAAGTTTACTTTGTAATTTAGCAGAATTGCACTGGGAAAAAAGTTGATGTCACAAAGTCACAAGTTAAACTGGGAGACCAAAAATAGTTGCAAAGTTTCAGTCGCATCTTACCTGATGGCAATGTCCCAAAGTCAAAGTTGCACCTGAAAAGATTAAAGTCAATCCTAGCTCTGCAAAAAGCATATAGTTGAAAAAGAGACAAATTAAAAAGAAAGGGAAGAATTAATTAAACTAAAAGAGGCAGTAAAAGGAAAAAACAAAAACTGCAAATATTCTAATGGAGAATTTTGGATTTTAAGCTCTTCCATCCAGTCAATAAAAATTGGTCCTAGCAACGTATATGGACTGGGAGGTGGTGGAGAGATATCTGACTCAGAGGTAGTTCTCTCTCTCTCTCTCTCTCTCTCTCTCTCTCTCTCTCTCTCTCTCTCTCTCTCTCTCTCTCTCTCTCTCTCTCTCTCTCTCTCTCTCTCTCTCTCTCTCTCTCTCTCTCTCTCTCTCTCTCTCTCTCTCTCTCTCTCTCTCTCGACAGAAATTAAATGATAATAGTCAGTGATTTTTTATACTAGGTATGTACAGATGCCTGTTGTAAACTTCTTGCCAATCCGGGCACATATATTTTCCAGTAGCAACACTTGGCAATTCCACACCAGTTGAAGGCTTCAGGTTCCCTTTGATTGGTTAAACTCCCTCAAAAACTAAGCCTTAAAGCTCCACCCACTTGACCCTCCCTTCCTGGTCCATG